>NW_027278401.1:0-219725 GCF_030028105.1 Mobula birostris | reverse complement strand
GGCAAGGTATGAGAGGTGCACGAAGGCACAGCGATATAGGGGATGCTATGGGAGGTGCGCAAAAACACAGCGATATAGGAGACGGTATGAGATGTGCATAAAAACATGGCGATATACGGGAAGGTAAGAGAGGAGTGCGAAGGCACAGCAATATAAGGGATGCTATGGGAGGTGCGCGAATACACAGCGATATAGGGGACGCTATGAGATGTGCATGAAAACACGGCAATATCGGGGAAGGTATAAGAGCTGCACAAAATACAGTGCTATAGGAGAATTTATGAGAGGTGCGTGAAAACACAGCGAGATAAGGAAGGTATGAGAGGTGCAGGAAAACACAGCAATATTGGGGAAGATATTGGTGGTGCGCGAAAACCGGGCGCTATAGTGGAAGTTATGAGAGGTGCGCGAAGGCACAGCGATATAGGGGATGCTATGAGAGGTGCGCGAAAACACCGTGATATAGGGGAAGACATGAGAGGTGCGCAAAAACAGGGCAATATAGTGGAACCTATGGGATGTGCGCGAAACCACAACGATACAGGGGAATGTATCAGAGGTGCGAGAAAACACAGCGATATAGGGGACGCTATGGGACATGCGCATAAAAACAGTGATATGGGGAAGGTATGAGAGGTGTGCGAGAACACGGCGATATAGGGGAAATTGTAAGAGGTGCACGAAAACATGGCAATACGGGAGAATGTATCAGAGGTGCGAGAAAACACAGCGATATAGGGGAAGTAATGATAGGAGTGAAAACATAGCGATATAGGTGAAGCCATGCGAGATGCGCAAAAACACGGCGATATAGGGTAAGCTATGAGAGGTGAGCAATAACACAGCGATCAAGGTGAAGCTATGGGATGTGCGCGATAACAGCGATGTAGGCGAAGCTATGGGAGGTGCGCGAAAACACAGCGATATAGAGACGGTATGAGATGTGCATGAATACACGGCGATATTGGGGAAGCCATGAGAGGTGCCTGAAAACACAGCGATATAGGGGAAGGTATGAGAGGTGTGCAAAAACACAGCGATATAGGAGAAGTTAAGAGAGGTGCGCGAAAACACAGCGATATAGGGGAAGCTGTGAGAGGTGCGCAAGTCACAGCGATGGAGGGAATACTATGGGATGTGCGCGAATATACAGTGATATAGGGGACGTGATGAGATGTGCATGAAAACGCAAAAGGTATTAGGGAAGGTATGGGAGGTGCACGAATACACAGCGATATAGGGGACGTTATGAGATGTGCATAAAATCACGGCGATATAGGGGAAGTTATGAGAGGTGCGCAAAAATACAGAAATATAGGAGAAGTTATGAGAGGTGCGTGAAAACACAACGATATCTGGGGAGGTATGAGAGGTACACGAAAACGCAGCGATACAAGGGAAGGTATAGGAGGTGCGTGAAAACTGGGGCGATATAAGGGAAGGTATGAGAGGTGCACGAAGGCACAGCGATATCGGGGATGCTATGGGAGGTGCGCGAAAACACAGCGATACAGGAGACGGTATGAGATGTGCATAAAAACATGGCGATATAGGAGGAGGTATGAGAGGTGCGCGTAAACACGGCGATATAGGGGAAATTATGAGAGGTGCGCGAAAACTTGGCGTTACAGGGGAATGCATCAGAGGTGCCAGAAAACACCGCGATGTAGTGGAATACATGAGAGGTGCGCGAAAACAGGACAATATAGTGGAAGGTATGGCATGTGTGCGAAAACAGGGCGATATAGGGGAAGGTATGAGAGGTGCGCGAAAACACAGCAATATGGGGGACGCTATGGGACGTGCGCGAAAACACAGTGATATAGGGGAAGGTATGAGAGGCGTGCGAGAACACGGCGATTTAGGGGAAATTATGAGAGGTGTGCAAAAACACGGCGATACGGGAGAATGTATCTATTGTGCGAGAAAACTCAGCGATATCGGGGAAGTATTGAGAGGAGCGAAAACATAGCGATCTAGGTGAAGACATGTGAGGTGAGCAAAAACTCGGCAATACAGGGGAAGCTTTGAGAGGTGAGCAATAGCACAGCGATAGAGGAGAATCTATGGGATGTGCGCGAAAAGACAGCGATATAGGGGAAGATATGAGAGGTGCGCAAGGCACAGCGATATAGGGGATGCTATGGGAGGAGCGTGAATACACAGCGATATAGGGCACGTGATGAGATGTGCATGAAAACGCAGTGATATTAGGGAAGGTCTGAGAGGTGCACAAAAGCACAGCGATATAGGAGAAGTTATGAGAGGTGTGCGAAAACACAGCGATATAGGGGAAGGTATGGAAGGTGCGCAAAACAGGGCGATATAGGGGAAGGTATGAGAGGTGCGCTAAGGCACAGCGATATAAGGAATGCTATGGGAGGTGCACGAATACACAGCGATATAGGGGACGTTATGAGATGTGCATGAAAGCACGGCAATAGAGAGGAAGGTATAAGAGCTGCGCAAAAATACAGTGATAGAGGAGAAGTTATGAGAGGTGCTTGAAAACACAGCGATATAAGGGAAGGTATGAGAGGTGCACGAAAAACACAGCGATATTGGGGAAGGTATGGGAGGTGCGCGAAAACAGGGCAATATAGTGGAAGTTATGAGAGGTGCGCGAAGGCACAGCGATATAGGGGATGCTATGAGAGGTGCGCGAAAACACCGTAATATAGGGGAAGACATGAGTGGTATGCAAAAACAGGGCAATATAGTGGAACCTATGGGATGTGCGCGAAACCACGGCGATACAGGGGAATGTATCAGAAGTGTGAGAAAACACAGCGATATAGGGGACACTATGGGACATGCGCCGAAAAACAGTGATATGGGGAAGGTATGAGAGATGTGCGAGAACATGGCGATATAGGGGAAATTGTAAGAGGTGCGCGAAAACATGGCAATACAGGAGAATGTATCAGATGTGCGAGAAAACACAGCGATATAGGGCAAGTATTGAGAGGATCGAAAACATAGCGATCTAGGTGAAAACATGAGAGGTGCGCGAAAACATGCGATATAGGGGAAGCTATGAAAGGTGAGCAAAACACGGCGATACAGGGGAAGCTATGAGAGGTGAGCAATAACACAGCGATAAAGCTGAATCTATGGGATGTGCGCGAAAAGACAGCGATATAGGGGAAGATATGAGAGGTGTGCAAGGCACAGCGATATAGGGGATGCTATGGGAGGTGCGTGAATATACAGCGATATAGGGGACGTGATCAGATGTGCATGAAAACTCAGCGATATTAGGGTAGATATGAGAGGTGCACAAAAACACAGCGATGTAGGAGAAGTTATGAGAGGTGTGTGAAAACACAGCGATATAGGGGAAGGTATGAGAGGTGTGTGAAAACACAGCGATATAGGGGGAGGTATGAGAGGTGCATGAAAACACAGCGATATAGGGGAAGATATGGAAGGTGCGCGAAAACGGGGCGATATAGGGGAAGGTATGAGAGGTGCGCGAAGGCACAGCATTATAAGGGATGCTATGGGATGTGCGCGAATACACAGCGATATAGGGGACGTTATGAGATGTGCATAAAAACACGGCAATATAGGGGAAGTTATGAGAGGTGCATGAAAACACAGCGATATAGGGGAAGGTATGAGAGGTGTGCGAAAATACAGCGATATAAGGGACGGTATGGGAGGTGTGCGAAAACAGGGCGACATAGGGAAGGTATGAGAGGTGCACGAAGGCACAGCGATATAGGGGATGCTATGGCAGTTGCGCTAATACACAGCGATATATGGGACGTTAAGAGATGTGCATGAAAACGCGGCGATATTGGGGAAGCCATGAGAGGTGCGCAAAAATACGGCGACATAGGAGAAATTATGAGAGGTGCGTGAAAACACAGCGAGATAAGGGAAGGTATGAGAGGTGCACGAATACGCAGCGCTATTGGCGAAGGTATGGGAGGTGCGCGAAAACAGGGCGTTATAGGAGATGTTATGAGAGGTGCTCGAAAACACCGTGATATAGGGGAAGACTTGAGAGGTGCGCAAAAACAGGGCAATATAGTGGAACCTATGGGATGTTGGCGAAACCACGGCGATACAGGGGAATGTATCAGAGGTGCGAGAAAACACAGCAATATAGGGGACGCTATGGGACATGCGCAAAAAAACAGTGATATAGGGGAAGGTATGAGAGGTGTGCGAGAACACGGCGATATAGGGGAAATTGTAAGAGCTGTGCGAAAAACACGGCGATACGGCAAAATGTATCAGATGTGCGAGAAAACACAGCGATATAGGGGAAGTATTGAGATGAGCGAAAACATAGCGATCTAGGTGAAGACATGAGAGGTGCGCGAAAACACGGCGATATAGGGGAACCTATGAGAGGTGAGCAATAACACAGGGATAAAGGTGAATCTATGGGATGTGCACGAAAACACAGCGATATCGGGGAAGTTATGGGAGCTGCGCGAAAACAGGGCAATATAGGGGAAGGTATGAGAGGTGCACTAAAACACAGCGATACAGGGGAAGGAATGGGAGGTGTGCAAAAACAGGGCGATATAGGGGAAGGTATGAGAGGTGCGCGAAAACACAGCGATATAGGGAACGCTATGGGACGTGCGCGAAAACACAGTGATATAGGGGAAGGTATGAGAGGTGTGCGAGAATACAGCGATGTAGGGGAAATTATGAGAGGTGCGTGACAACACAGCGATACAGGGGAATGTATCAGAGGCGTGAGAAAACACAGCGATATAATGGAAGTAATGACAAGAGCGAAAACATAGCGATATAGGTGAAGACATGAGAGGTGCGTGAAAACACAGTGATATAGGGGAAGCTATGAGAGGTGAGCAATAACACAGCGATAAAGATGAAGCTATGGGATGTGCGCAAAAAGACAGCGATATAGGGGAAGGTATGAGAGGTGCGCGAAAACACAGCGACGTGGGCGTAGCTATGGGAGGTGCGCGAAAGCACAGTGATATAAGGGACGATATGAGATGTGCATGAATACACAGCAATATTGGGGAAGCCATGAGAGGTGCACGAAAACACAACGATAAAAGGGAAGGTATGGGAGGTGCGCGAAAACAGGACAATATAGGGGAAGGTATGAGATGTGCGCGAAGGCACAGCGATATAGGGGATTCTATGGGAGGTGCGCGAATACACAGCAATATGGGGGACGTTATGAGATGTGATTGAAAACACGGCGATATAAGGGAAGGTATGAGAGGTGCGCAAAAATACAGTGATATAGGAGAAGTTATGAGAGGTGCGTGAAAACACAGCGATATAGGGGAAGGAATGAGAGGTGCACAAAAACACAGCGATATAGAGGAAGGTATGGGAGGTGCGCGAAAACACAGTGATATAGGGGAAGATATGAGAGGTGCTCGAAAACAGGGCTATATAGTGGAAGCTATGGGATATGCGCGAAAACATGGCGATACAGGGAAAAGTATGAGAGGTGCCCGAAAACACAGCGATACAGGGGATGCTATGGGACGTGTGCAAAAACACAGTGATATAGTGGAAGGTACGAGAGGTGTGCAAGAACATGGCTATATAGGGGAAATTATGAGAGGTCCGCGAAAACACGGCGATATATGAGAAGTTATTTGAGGTGAGTGAAAACACAGCGATGTAGGGGAAGTGGTGAAGGTATGAGATGAGAGGTGCACGAAAACACAGCGATATAGGGGAAGGTATGAGAGGTGCGCGAAGGCACAGTGATTTAGGGGACGGTATGAGATGTGCATGAAAACACGGAGATATCGGGGAAGAAATGAGAGATGCGTGAAAACACGGCGATATAGGGGAAGGTATGAGAGGTGCGCAAAAACACGGCGATACAGGGGAATGCATCAGAGGTGCGAGAAAACACAGTGATATAGGGGAAGTTATGAGAGAAGCAAAAACACAGCGATATAGGGGAGACATGAGAGGTGCACGAAAACAGGGCAATATAGTGAGAGTTATGGGATGTGTATGAAAACACAGTGATATAGGGGAAGGTATGCGAGCTGCGCGAGAACACGGCAATATAGGGGAAAGTAGGAGAGGTGCGCGAAAACTTGGCGTTACAGGGGAATGCATCAGAGGTGTGAGAAAACACAGCGATATAGGGGAAGACATGAGAGGTGCGCGAAACCAAGGCAATGTAGTGGAAGCTATGGGACGTGCGCGAAAACACAGTAATATAGCGGATGGTATGACAGGTGTGTGAGAACACGGCGATATAGGCGAAATTATGAGAGGTGCGCGAAAACACGGCGATACAGGAGAATTAATGAGAAGAGCGAAAACATAGCGATCTAAGTGAAGACATGAGAGGTGCACGAAAACACGGCGATTTAGGGGAAGCTATGAGAGGTGAGCAAAAACACGGCGATATAGGGGAATCTATGAGAGGTGAGCAATAACACAGCGATAAAGGTGAAGCTATGGGATGTGCGCGAAAAGAAAGCAATATAGGGGAAGGTATGAGAGCTGCGCGAAAACACAGCAATACAGGGGAAGGTATGAGAGGAGTATGAAAACAGGGCGATATAGGGGAAGTTATGAGAGGTGCGTGAAAACCCAGCGATATAGGGGACGTTAAGAGATGTGCATGAAAACACGGCGATATTGGGGAAGCCATGAGAGGTGCACAAAAATACAGCGATATAGGAGAAGTTATGAGAGGTGCGTGAAAACACAGCGATATAGGGGGAGGTATGAGAGGTGCACGAAAACACAGCAATATGGGAGAATGTATGGGAGGTGTGCGAAAACAGGGCGATATAGGGGAAGGTATGAGAGGTGCTCGAAGGCACAGCAATATAGGGGATGCTATGGGAGGTGCGCGAAAACACAGTGAAATAGGGGAAGACATGAGAGGTGCGCAAAAACAGGGCAATATAGTGGAAGCTATGGGATGTGCGCGACAACGTGGAGATACAGGGGAATGCATCAGAGGTGCGAGAAAACACAGCAATATAGGGGACGCTATGGGACTTGCGGGAAAACAGAGTGATATAGGGGAAGGTATGAGAGGTCTGCGAGAACACGGCGATATGGGGAAATTATAAGAGGTGCACGAAAACACAGCGATATAGGGGACGGTATGAGACGAGCACGAATACATGGCGATATTGGGGAAGCCATGAGAGGTGCGTGAAAACACAGCAATATAGGGGAAGGTATGAGAGGTTCACGAAGGCACAGCGATATAGGGGATGCTATGGGAGGTGCGCAAAAACACAGCGATATAGGAGACGGTATGAGATGTGCATAAAAACATGGCGATATAGGGGCAGGTATGAGAGGTGCGCGTAAACACGGCGATAGAGGGGAAAGTATGAGAGGTGCGCGAAAACTTGGCGTTACAGGGGAATGCATCAGAGGTGCCAGAAAACACAGCGATGTAGTGGAATACATGAGAGGTGCGCGAAAACAGGGCAATATAGTGGAAGCTATGGGATGTGCACAAAAACAGGGCAATATAGGGGAAGCTATGAGAGGTGCGCGAAAACACAGCGATATAGGGGACGCAATGGAACGTGCGCGAAAACACAGTGATGTAGGGGAAGTTATGAGAGGTGTGCAGGAACACGGCGATATAGGGTAAATTATGAGAGGTGTGCGAAAACACGGCGATACGGGAGAATGTATCAGACGTGCGAGAAAACACAGCGATATAGGGGAAGTATTGAGAAGATCGAAAACATAGCGATCTAGGTGAAGACATGAGAGGTGCGCGAAAACATGGCGATATAGGGGAAGCTATGAGAGGTGAGCAATAACACAGCGATAAATATGAATCTATGGGATGTGCGCGAAAAGACAGCGATATAGGGGAAGTTATGAGAGGTGCGCAAGGCACAGCGATATAGGGGATGCTATGGGAGGTGCGTGAGTACACAGCGATATAGGGGACGTGATGAGATGTGCATGAAAACGCAGTGATATTAGGGAAGGTATGAGAGGTGCACAAAAACACAGTGATATAGGAGAAGTTATGAGAGGTGTGCGAAAACACAGCGATATAGGGGAAGGTATGAAAGGTGCACGATAATGCTGTGATATAAGGGAAGGTATAGGAGGTGCGCAAAAGCAGGGCAATATAGGGCAAGGTATGAGAGGTGCACGAAGGCACAGCGATATAGGGGATGCTATGGGAGGTGCGCAAAAACACAGCGATATAGGAGACGGTATGAGATGTGCATAAAAACATGGCGATATACGGGAAGGTAAGAGAGGAGTGCGAAGGCACAGCAATATAAGGGATGCTATGGGAGGTGCGCGAATACACAGCGATATAGGGGACGCTATGAGATGTGCATGAAAACACGGCAATATCGGGGAAGGTATAAGAGCTGCACAAAAATACAGTGCTATAGGAGAATTTATGAGAGGTGCGTGAAAACACAGCGAGATAAGGGAAGGTATGAGAGGTGCAGGAAAACACAGCAATATTGGGGAAGATATTGGTGGTGCGCGAAAACCGGGCGCTATAGTGGAAGTTATGAGAGGTGCGCGAAGGCACAGCGATATAGGGGATGCTATGAGAGGTGCGCGAAAACACCGTGATATAGGGGAAGACATGAGAGGTGCGCAAAAACAGGGCAATATAGTGGAACCTATGGGATGTGCGCGAAACCACAACGATACAGGGGAATGTATCAGAGGTGCGAGAAAACACAGCGATATAGGGGACGCTATGGGACATGCGCATAAAAACAGTGATATGGGGAAGGTATGAGAGGTGTGCGAGAACACGGCGATATAGGGGAAATTGTAAGAGGTGCACGAAAACATGGCAATACGGGAGAATGTATCAGAGGTGCGAGAAAACACAGCGATATAGGGGAAGTAATGATAGGAGTGAAAACATAGCGATATAGGTGAAGCCATGCGAGATGCGCAAAAACACGGCGATATAGGGTAAGCTATGAGAGGTGAGCAATAACACAGCGATCAAGGTGAAGCTATGGGATGTGCGCGATAACAGCGATGTAGGCGAAGCTATGGGAGGTGCGCGAAAACACAGCGATATAGAGACGGTATGAGATGTGCATGAATACACGGCGATATTGGGGAAGCCATGAGAGGTGCCTGAAAACACAGCGATATAGGGGAAGGTATGAGAGGTGTGCAAAAACACAGCGATATAGGAGAAGTTAAGAGAGGTGCGCGAAAACACAGCGATATAGGGGAAGCTGTGAGAGGTGCGCAAGTCACAGCGATGGAGGGAATACTATGGCATGTGCGCGAATATACAGTGATATAGGGGACGTGATGAGATGTGCATGAAAACGCAAAGGTATTAGGGAAGGTATGGGAGGTGCACGAATACACAGCGATATAGGGGACGTTATGAGATGTGCATAAAATCACGGCGATATAGGGGAAGTTATGAGAGGTGCGCAAAAATACAGAAATATAGGAGAAGTTATGAGAGGTGCGTGAAAACACAACGATATCTGGGGAGGTATGAGAGGTACACGAAAACGCAGCGATACAAGGGAAGGTATAGGAGGTGCGTGAAAACTGGGCGATATAAGGGAAGGTATGAGAGGTGCACGAAGGCACAGCGATATCGGGGATGCTATGGGAGGTGCGCGAAAACACAGCGATACAGGAGACGGTATGAGATGTGCATAAAAACATGGCGATATAGGAGGAGGTATGAGAGGTGCGCGTAAACACGGCGATATAGGGGAAATTATGAGAGGTGCGCGAAAACTTGGCGTTACAGGGGAATGCATCAGAGGTGCCAGAAAACACCGCGATGTAGTGGAATACATGAGAGGTGCGCGAAAACAGGACAATATAGTGGAAGGTATGGCATGTGTGCGAAAACAGGGCGATATAGGGGAAGGTATGAGAGGTGCGCGAAAACACAGCAATATGGGGGACGCTATGGGACGTGCGCGAAAACACAGTGATATAGGGGAAGGTATGAGAGGCGTGCGAGAACACGGCGATTTAGGGGAAATTATGAGAGGTGTGCAAAAACACGGCGATACGGGAGAATGTATCTATTGTGCGAGAAAACTCAGCGATATCGGGGAAGTATTGAGAGGAGCGAAAACATAGCGATCTAGGTGAAGACATGTGAGGTGAGCAAAAACTCGGCAATACAGGGGAAGCTTTGAGAGGTGAGCAATAGCACAGCGATAGAGGAGAATCTATGGGATGTGCGCGAAAAGACAGCGATATAGGGGAAGATATGAGAGGTGCGCAAGGCACAGCGATATAGGGGATGCTATGGGAGTAGCGTGAATACACAGCGATATAGGGCACGTGATGAGATGTGCATGAAAACGCAGTGATATTAGGGAAGGTCTGAGAGGTGCACAAAAGCACAGCGATATAGGAGAAGTTATGAGAGGTGTGCGAAAACACAGCGATATAGGGGAAGGTATGGAAGGTGCGCAAAACAGGGCGATATAGGGGAAGGTATGAGAGGTGCGCTAAGGCACAGCGATATAAGGAATGCTATGGGAGGTGCACGAATACACAGCGATATAGGGGACGTTATGAGATGTGCATGAAAGCACGGCAATAGAGAGGAAGGTATAAGAGCTGCGCAAAAATACAGTGATAGAGGAGAAGTTATGAGAGGTGCTTGAAAACACAGCGATATAAGGGAAGGTATGAGAGGTGCACGAAAACACAGCGATATTGGGGAAGGTATGGGAGGTGCGCGAAAACAGGGCAATATAGTGGAAGTTATGAGAGGTGCGCGAAGGCACAGCGATATAGGGGATGCTATGAGAGGTGCGCGAAAACACCGTAATATAGGGGAAGACATGAGTGGTATGCAAAAACAGGGCAATATAGTGGAAGCTATGGGATGTGCGCGAAACCACGGCGATACAGGGGAATGTATCAGAAGTGTGAGAAAACACAGCGATATAGGGGACACTATGGGACATGCGCCGAAAAACAGTGATATGGGGAAGGTATGAGAGATGTGCGAGAACATGGCGATATAGGGGAAATTGTAAGAGGTGCGCGAAAACATGGCAATACAGGAGAATGTATCAGATGTGCGAGAAAACACAGCGATATAGGGCAAGTATTGAGAGGATCGAAAACATAGCGATCTAGGTGAAAACATGAGAGGTGCGCGAAAACATGCGATATAGGGGAAGCTATGAAAGGTGAGCAAAAACACGGCGATACAGGGGAAGCTATGAGAGGTGAGCAATAACACAGCGATAAAGCTGAATCTATGGGATGTGCGCGAAAAGACAGCGATATAGGGGAAGATATGAGAGGTGTGCAAGGCACAGCGATATAGGGGATGCTATGGGAGGTGCGTGAATATACAGCGATATAGGGGACGTGATCAGATGTGCATGAAAACTCAGCGATATTAGGGTAGATATGAGAGGTGCACAAAAACACAGCGATGTAGGAGAAGTTATGAGAGGTGTGTGAAAACACAGCGATATAGGGGAAGGTATGAGAGGTGTGTGAAAACACAGCGATATAGGGGAGGTATGAGAGGTGCATGAAAACACAGCGATATAGGGGAAGATATGGAAGGTGCGCGAAAACGGGGCGATATAGGGGAAGGTATGAGAGGTGCGCGAAGGCACAGCATTATAAGGGATGCTATGGGATGTGCGCGAATACACAGCGATATAGGGGACGTTATGAGATGTGCATAAAAACACGGCAATATAGGGGAAGTTATGAGAGGTGCATGAAAACATAGCGATATAGGGGAAGGTATGAGAGGTGTGCGAAAATACAGCGATATAAGGGACGGTATGGGAGGTGTGCGAAAACAGGGCGACATAGGGAAGGTATGAGAGGTGCACGAAGGCACAGCGATATAGGGGATGCTATGGCAGTTGCGCTAATACACAGCGATATATGGGACGTTAAGAGATGTGCATGAAAACGCGGCGATATTGGGGAAGCCATGAGAGGTGCGCAAAAATACGGCGACATAGGAGAAATTATGAGAGGTGCGTGAAAACACAGCGAGATAAGGGAAGGTATGAGAGGTGCACGAATACGCAGCGCTATTGGCGAAGGTATGGGAGGTGCGCGAAAACAGGGCGTTATAGGGGATGTTATGAGAGGTGCTCGAAAACACCGTGATATAGGGGAAGACTTGAGAGGTGCGCAAAAACAGGGCAATATAGTGGAACCTATGGGATGTTGGCGAAACCACGGCGATACAGCGAGATGTATCAGAGGTGCGAGAAAACACAGCGATATAGGGGACGCTATGGGACATGCGCAAAAAAACAGTGATGTAGGGGAAAGTATGAGAGGTGTGCGAGAACACGGCGATATAGGGGAAATTGTAAGAGGTGTGCGAAAACACGGCGATACGGCAAAATGTATCAGATGTGCGAGAAAACACAGCGATATAGGGGAAGTATTGAGACGAGCGAAAACATAGCGATCTAGGTGAAGACATGAGAGGTGCGCGAAGACACGGCGATATAGGGGAAGCTATGAGAGGTGAGCAAAAACACGGCGATACAGGGGAACCTATGAGAGGTGAGCAATAACACAGGGATAAAGGTGAATCTATGGGATGTGCATGAAAACACAGCGATATCGGGGAAGATATGGGAGCTGCGCGAAAACAGGGCAATATAGGGGAAGGTATGAGAGGTGCACTAAAACACAGCGATACAGGGGAAGGAATGGGAGGTGTGCGAAAACAGGGCGATATAGGGGATGCTATGGGACATGCGCGAAAACACAGTGATATAGGGGAAGGTATGAGAGGTGTGCGAGAATACAGCGATATAGGGGATTCTATGGGAGGTGCGCGAATACACAGCAATATAGGGGACGTTATGAGATGTGATTGAAAACACGGCGATATAGGGGAAGGTATGAGAGGTGCGCAAAAATACAGCGATATAGGAGAAGTTATGAGAGGTGCGTGAAAACACAGCGATATAGGGGAAGGAATGAGAGGTGCACAAAAACACAGCAATATAGAGGAAGGTATGGGAGGTGCGCGAAAACACAGTGATATAGGGGAAGACATGAGAGGTGCTCGAAAACAGGGCTATATAGTGGAAGCTATGGGATATGCGCGAAAACATGGCGATACAGGGAAAAGTATGAGAGGTGCCCGAAAACACAGCGATACAGGGGATGCTATGGGACGTGCGCAAAAACACAGTGATATAGTGGAAGGTACGAGAGGTGTGCAAGAACATGGCTATATAGGGGAAATTATGAGTGGTCGCGAAAACACGGCGATATATGAGAAGTTATGAGAGGTGAGTGAAAACACAGCGATGTAGGGGAAGTGGTGAAGGTATGAGATGAGAGGTGCACGAAAACACAGCGATATAGGGGAAGGCGTGAGAGGTGCGCGACGGCACAGTGATATAGGGGACGGTATGAGATGTGCATGGAAACACGGCGATATTGGGCAAGCAATGAGAGGTGTGCGAAAATACAGCGATATAGGGGACGGTATGGGAGGTGTGCGAAAACAGGGCGACATAGGGGAAGGTATGAGAGGTGCACGAAGGCACAGCGATATAGGGGATGTTATGGCAGTTGCGCTAATACACAGCGATATATGGGACGTTAAGAGATGTGCATGAAAACACGGCGATATTGGGGAAGCCATGAGATGTGCGCAAAAATACGGCGATATAGGAGAAATTATGAGAGGTGCGTGAAAACACAGCGATATTGGGGAAGGTATGGGAGGTGCGCGAAAACAGGGCGATATAGAGGACGTTATGAGATGTGCATGAAAACACGGCAATTTAGGGGAAGGTAAGAGAGGTGCCTGAAAACACAGCGTTATAGGGCACGCTATGGGACGTGCGCAAAAACACGGCGATATAGGGGAAATTACGAGAGGTGCACGAAAACACGGCGATACAGGGGAATGTATCAGAGGTGCGAGAAAACACAGCGAGATAGGGGAAGTAATGAGAGGAGCGAAAACAGAGCGATCTAGGTGAAGACATGAGAGGTGCGCGAAAACACGGCGATATAGGGGAAGCTATGAGAGGCGAGCAAAAACACGGCGATATAGGGGAAGCTGTGAGAGGTGTGCAATAACACAGCGATAAATTTGATTCTATGGGATGTGCGCGAAAACACAGCGATATTAGGGAAGGTATGAGAGGTGCACAAAAGCACAGCGATATAGGAGATGTTATGAGAGTTGTGTGAAAAGACAGCGATATAGGGGAAGGTATGGAAGGTGCTCGAAAACAGGGCGATATAGGGAAAGGTATGAGACGTGTGCGAAACTCAGCAATATAAGGGATGGTATGGGAGATGCACGAAAACACAGTGATATAGGGGAAGACATGAGAGGTGCGTGAAAAGAGAGCGATATAGGGGACGCTATTGGACGTGCGCGAAAACACAGTGATATAGGGGAAGATATGAGAGGAGTGCGAGAACACGGCGATATAGGTGAAATTATGAGAGGTGCGCGAAAACACGTTGATACAGGGAACTGTATCAGAAGTGCGAGAACACAGAGCGATATTGGGGAAGTAATGAGAGGAGCGGAAACACAGCGATATAGGTGAAGAAATGAGAGGTGCGCGAAAACACGGTGATATAGGGGAAGGTATGAGGTGCGCAAAAACACAGTGATGTAGGCGAAGCCATGCGAGGTTCACGGAAAACAGGTCGATATAGGGAAAGGTATGATTGGTGCGCAAGGCACAGCGATATAGGGGTTGCTATGGGAGGTGCGTGAATACACAGAGATATAGGGGACGTGATGAGATGTGCATGAAAACGCAGTGATATTAGGGAAGGTATGAGAGGTGCACAAAAACACAGCGATAAAGGAGAAGTTATGAGAGGTGTGCGAAAATACAGCGATATAGGGGAAGGTATGAAAGGTGCACGAAAACGCAGTGATATAAGGGAAGGTATAGGAGGTGCGCGAAAACAGGGCGATATAGGGAAGGTATGAGAGGTGCTTGAAGGCACAGCGATATAGGGGATGCTATGGGAGGTGCGCAAAAACACAGCGATATAGGAGACGGTATGAGATGTACATAAAAACATGGCGATATAGGGGGAGGTATGAGAGGTGCGCGTAAACACGGCGATATAGGGAAAAGTATGAGAGGTGCGCGAAAACTTGGTGTTACAGGGGAAAGCATCAGAGGTGCCAGAAAACACAGCGATGTAGTGGAAGACATGAGAGGTGCGCGAGAACAGGGCAATATAGTGGAAGGTATGCAATGTGCGCGAAAACAGATGCGATATAGGGGAAGATATGAGAGGTGTGCGAGAACACGTTGATACAGGGAGCAGTATCAGAAGTGCGAGAACACAGAGCGATATAGGGGAAGTAATGAGAGGAGCGGAAACACAGCGATATAGGTGAAGACATGAGAGGTGCGCGAAAACACGGCAATATAGGGGAAGCTATGAGAGGTAAGCAATAACACAGCAATAAATTTAAAGTTATGGGATGTGCGCGAAAACAGGGCGATATAGGGGAAGATGTGAGAGGTGCGCAAAAACACAGCGATGTATGCGAAGCCATGAGAGGTGCGCGGGAAACAGGGCGATATATGGGAAGGTATGAGCGGTGCGCGAAGGCACAGTGATATAGGGGATGCTATGGGAGGTGCGTGAATACACAGAGATATAGGAGACGTTATGAGATGTGCATGAAAACACGGCGATAGTCGGGAAGCCATGAGAGGTGTACGAAAACACAGCGATATAGGGGAAGGTATGAGAGCTGCGTGAAAACACAGTGATATAGGGGAAGGTATGAGAGGAGCGCGAAAACAGGGCGATAGAGGGGAGGTTATGAGAGGTGCGTGAAAACCCAGCGACATTGGGGACGTTATGAGATGTGCATGAAAACACGGTGATATAGGGGAAGGTATGGGAGGTGTGCAAAAACACAGCGATATACGGGAATGCATTACAGCTGCAGGAAAACAGCGATATAGGTGAAGGAATGGGAGGTGCGCGAAAACAGGGCGATATTTGGGAAGGTATGAGAGGTGCGCGAAAGCACAGCGATATAAGGGAAGCTATGGGAGGTGCGCGAATATACAGCGATATAGAGGACGTTATGAGATGTGCATAACAATACGGCGATATAGGGGAAGTTATGAGAGGTGAGGAATAACACAGCGATAAAGGTGAATCTATGGGATTTGCACGAAAAGACAGCGATATACGGGAAGCTATGAGAGGTGCGCAAGGCACAGCGATATAGGGGATGCTATGGGAGGTGCGTGAATACAAAGAGATATAGGGGACGTGATGAGATGTGCATGAAAACGCAGTGATATTAGGGAAGGTATGAGAGGTGCACAAAAACACAGCGATATAGGAGAAGTTATGAGAGGTGTGCGAAAATACAGCGATATAGGGGAAGGTATGAAAGGTGCACGAAAACGCAGTGATATAAGGGAAGGTATAGGAGGTGCGCGAAAACAGGGCGATATAGGGAAGGTATGAGAGGTGCTCGAAGGCACAGCGATATAGGGGATGCTATGGGAGGTGCGCAAAAACACAGCGATATAGGAGACGGTATGAGATGTGCATAAAAACATGGCGATATAGGGGGAGGTATGAGAGGTGCACGTAAACACGGCGATATAGGGGAAAGTTTGAGAGGAGCGCGAAAACTTGGTGTTACAGGGGAATGCATCAGAGGTGCCAGAAAACACAGCGATGTAGTGGAAGACATGAGAGGTGCGCGAGTACAGGGCAATATAGTGGAAGGTATGGAATGTGCGCGAAAACAGATGCGATATAGGGGAAGGTATGAGAGGTGCGCGAAGGCACAGCGATATAGGGGATGCTATGGAAGGTGCTCGAATACACAGCGATACAGGGGACGTAATAGGATGTGCATAAAAACACGGCAATATAGGGGAAGTTATGAGAGGTGCGTGAAAACACAGCGATATAGGGGAAGGTATGGGAGGTGCTCGAAAACAGGGCGATATAGGGAAAGGTATGAGACGTGTGCGAAACTCAGCAATATAGGGGATGGTATGGGAGATGCACGAAAAAGCAGTGATATAGGGGAAGACATGAGAGGTGCGTGAAAACAGAACGATATAGGGGACGCTATTGGACGTGCGCGAAAACACAGTGATATAGGGGAAGATATGAGAGGTGTGCGAGAACACGGCGATATAGGTGAAGAAATGAGAGGTGTGCAAAAACACAGTGATATAGGGGAAGGTATGAGGTGCGCAAAAACACAGCGATGTAGGCGAAGCCATGGGAGGTTCACGGAAAACAGGGCGATATAGGGGAAGGTATGAGCGATGCGCGAAGGCACAGCGATATAGGGGATGCTATGGGAGGTGCGTGAATACACAGAGATATAGGAGACGTTATGAGATGTGCATGAAAACACGCCGATATTGGGGAAGCCATGAGAGGTGTGCGAAAATACAGCGATATAGGGGACGGTATGGGAGGTGTGCGAAAACAGGGCAACATAGGGGAAGGTATGAGAGGTGCACGAAGGCACAGCGATATAGGGGATGCTATGGCAGTTGCGCTAATACACAGCGATATATGGGACGTTAAGAGATGTGCATGAAAACGCGGCGATATTGGGGAAGCCATGAGAGGTGCGCAAAAATACGGCGATATAGGAGAAATTATGAGAGGTGCGTGAAAACACAGCGAGATAAGGGAAGGTATGAGAGGTGCACGAATACGCAGCGATATTGGCGAAGGTATGGGAGGTGCGCGAAAACAGGGCGATATAGGGGAAGTTCTGAGAGGTACGCGAAGGCACAGCAATATAGGGGATGTTATGAGAGGTGCGCGAAAACACCGTGATATAGGGGAAGACTTGAGAGGTGCGCAAAAACAGGGCAATATAGTGGAACCTATGGGATGTTGGCGAAACCACGGCGATACAGCGAGATGTATCAGAGGTGCGAGAAAACACAGCGATATAGGGGACGCTATGGGACATGCGCAAAAAAACAGTGATGTAGGGGAAAGTATGAGAGGTGTGCGAGAACACGGCGATATAGGGGAAATTGTAAGAGGTGTGCGAAAACACGGCGATACGGCAAAATGTATCAGATGTGCGAGAAAACACAGCGATATAGGGGAAGTATTGAGACGAGCGAAAACATAGCGATCTAGGTGAAGACATGAGAGGTGCGCGAAGACACGGCGATATAGGGGAAGCTATGAGAGGTGAGCAAAAACACAGCGATACAGGGGAACCTATGAGAGGTGAGCAATAACACAGGGATAAAGGTGAATCTATGGGATGTGCATGAAAACACAGCGATATCGGGGAAGATATGGGAGCTGCGCGAAAACAGGGCAATATAGGGGAAGGTATGAGAGGTGCACGAAAACACAGCGATACAGAGGAAGGAATGGGAGGTCTGCGAAAACAGGGCGATATAGGGGATGCTATGGGACATGCGCGAAAACACAGTGATATAGGGGAAGGTATGAGAGGTGTGCGAGAATACAGCGATATAGGGGATTCTATGGGAGGTGCGCGAATACACAGCAATATAGGGGACGTTATGAGATGTGATTGAAAACACGGCGATATAGGGGAAGGTATGAGAGGTGCGCAAAAATACAGCGATATAGGAGAAGTTATGAGAGGTGCGTGAAAACACAGCGATATAGGGGAAGGAATGAGAGGTGCACAAAAACACAGCAATATAGAGGAAGGTATGGGAGGTGCGCGAAAACACAGTGATATAGGGGAAGACATGAGAGGTGCTCGAAAACAGGGCTATATAGTGGAAGCTATGGGATATGCGCGAAAACATGGCGATACAGGGAAAAGTATGAGAGGTGCCCGAAAACACAGCGATACAGGGGATGCTATGGGACGTGCGCAAAAACACAGTGATATAGTGGAAGGTACGAGAGGTGTGCAAGAACATGGCTATATAGGGGAAATTATGAGTGGTCGCGAAAACACGGCGATATATGAGAAGTTATGAGAGGTGAGTGAAAACACAGCGATGTAGGGGAAGTGGTGAAGGTATGAGATGAGAGGTGCACGAAAACACAGCGATATAGGGGAAGGCGTGAGAGGTGTGCGACGGCACAGTGATATAGGGGACGGTATGAGATGTGCATGAAAACACGGCGATATTGGGCAAGCCATGAGAGGTGTGCGAAAATACAGCGATATAGGGGACGGTATGGGAGGTGTGCGAAAACAGGGCGACATAGGGGAAGGTATGAGAGGTGCACGAAGGCACAGCGATATAGGGGATGTTATGGCAGTTGCGCTAATACACAGCGATATATGGGACGTTAAGAGATGTGCATGAAAACACGGCGATATTGGGGAAGCCATGAGATGTGCGCAAAAATACGGCGATATAGGAGAAATTATGAGAGGTGCGTGAAAACACAGCGATATTGGGGAAGGTATGGGAGGTGCGCGAAAACAGGGCGATATAGGGGAAGGTTTGAGAGGTGCGCGAAGGCACAGCGATATAGGGGATACTATGGGAGGTGCGTGAATGCACAGCGATATAGGGGATGTGATGAGATGTGCATGAAAATGCAACTATATTTGTGAAGGTATGAGAGGTGCACAAAAACACAGCGATATAGGGGAAGGTATGAGTGGTGCGCGAAAACACAGTGATATAGGGGAAGCTATGGGACATGCGCAAAAAAACAGTGATATAGGGGAAGGTATGAGAGGTGTGCGTGAACACGGCTATATAGGGGAAATTGTAAGAGGTGCGCGAAAACATGGCAATACAGGAGAATGTATCAGAGGTGCGAGAAAACACAGCGATATAGGGGAAGTAATGATAGGAGTGAAAACATAGCGATATAGGTGAAGACATGCGAGGTGCG
The DNA here is from genome assembly GCF_030028105.1 of Mobula birostris. Taxonomy (NCBI): domain Eukaryota; kingdom Metazoa; phylum Chordata; class Chondrichthyes; order Myliobatiformes; family Myliobatidae; genus Mobula; species Mobula birostris. The sequence goes on along the minus strand of NW_027278401.1, from coordinate 199,922 downwards.
TGAAAACACGACGATATAGGGTAAGCTATGAGAGGTGAGCAATAACACAGCGATCAAGGTGAAGCTATTGGATGTGCGCGAAAACAGCAATGTAGGCGAAGCTATGGGAGGTGCGCGAAAACACAGCGATATAGGGGACGGTATGAGATGTGCATGAATACACGGCGATATTGGGGGAGCCATGAGAGGTGCCTGAAAACACAGCGATATAGGGGAAGGTATGAGAGGTGTACAAAAACACAGCAATACAGGGCAAGTTAAGAGAGGCGCGTGAAAACACAGCGATATAGGGGAAGGTATGAGAAGAGCACGAAAACACAGCGATATCGGGGAAGGTATGGGCGGTGCATGAAAACAGGGCGATATAGGGGAATCTATGAGAGGTGAGCAAAAACATGGTGATACAGGGGAAGCTATGAGAGGTGAGCAATAACACAGCGATAAAGGTGAATCTATGGCATGTGCGCAAAAAGACAGCGATATAGGGGAAGGTATGAGAGGTGCGCAAGGCACAGCGATATAGGGGATGCTATAGGAGGTGCATGAATACGCAGCGATATAGGGCACGTGATGAGATGTGCATGAAAATGCAGCGATATTAGGGAAGGTATGAGAGGTGCACAAAAACACAGCGATATAGTAGAAGTTATGAGAGGTGTGTGAAAACACAGTGATATAGGTGAAGGTATGAAAGGTGCACGAAAACACAGCGATATAGGGGAAGGTTTGAGAGGTGCGCAAAGGCACAGCAATATAGGGGATACTATGGGAGGTGCGTGGATGCACAGCGATATAGGGGACGTGATGAGATGTGCATGAAAATGCAACGATATAAGTGAAGGTATGAGAGGTGCACAATAACACAGCAATATAGGGGATGCTATGGAAGGTGCGCGAAAACAGGGCGATATAGGGGAAGTTCTGAGAGGTACGCGAAGGCACAGCAATATAGGGGATGTTATGAGAGGTGCGCGAAAACACCGTGATATAGGGGAAGACTTGAGAGGTGCGCAAAAACAGGGCAATATAGTGGAACCTATGGGATGTTGGCGAAACCACGGCGATACAGCGAGATGTATCAGAGGTGCGAGAAAACACAGCGATATAGGGGACGCTATGGGACATGCGCAAAAAAACAGTGATGTAGGGGAAAGTATGAGAGGTGTGCGAGAACACGGCGATATAGGGGAAATTGTAAGAGGTGTGCGAAAACACGGCGATACGGCAAAATGTATCAGATGTGCGAGAAAACACAGCGATATAGGGGAAGTATTGAGACGAGCGAAAACATAGCGATCTAGGTGAAGACATGAGAGGTGCGCGAAGACACGGCGATATAGGGGAAGCTATGAGAGGTGAGCAAAAACACGGCGATACAGGGGAACCTATGAGAGGTGAGCAATAACACAGGGATAAAGGTGAATCTATGGGATGTGCATGAAAACACAGCGATATCGGGGAAGATATGGGAGCTGCGCGAAAACAGGGCAATATAGGGGAAGGTATGAGAGGTGCACTAAAACACAGCGATACAGGGGAAGGAATGGGAGGTGTGCGAAAACAGGGCGATATAGGGGATGCTATGGGACATGCGCGAAAACACAGTGATATAGGGGAAGGTATGAGAGGTGTGCGAGAATACAGCGATATAGGGGATTCTATGGGAGGTGCGCGAATACACAGCAATATAGGGGACGTTATGAGATGTGATTGAAAACACGGCGATATAGGGGAAGGTATGAGAGGTGCGCAAAAATACAGCGATATAGGAGAAGTTATGAGAGGTGCGTGAAAACACAGCGATATAGGGGAAGGAATGAGAGGTGCACAAAAACACAGCAATATAGAGGAAGGTATGGGAGGTGCGCGAAAACACAGTGATATAGGGGAAGACATGAGAGGTGCTCGAAAACAGGGCTATATAGTGGAAGCTATGGGATATGCGCGAAAACATGGCGATACAGGGAAAAGTATGAGAGGTGCCCGAAAACACAGCGATACAGGGGAAGGAATGGGAGGTGTGCGAAAACAGGGCGATATAGGGGATGCTATGGGACATGCGCGAAAACACAGTGATATAGGGGAAGGTACGAGAGGTGTGCAAGAACATGGCTATATAGGGGAAATTATGAGTGGTCGCGAAAACACGGCGATATATGAGAAGTTATGAGAGGTGAGTGAAAACACAGCGATGTAGGGGAAGTGGTGAAGGTATGAGATGAGAGGTGCACGAAAACACAGCGATATAGGGGAAGGCGTGAGAGGTGCGCGACGGCACAGTGATATAGGGGACGGTATGAGATGTGCATGAAAACACGGCGATATTGGGCAAGCCATGAGAGGTGTGCGAAAATACAGCGATATAGGGGACGGTATGGGAGGTGTGCGAAAACAGGGCGACATAGGGGAAGGTATGAGAGGTGCACGAAGGCACAGCGATATAGGGGATGTTATGGCAGTTGCGCTAATACACAGCGATATATGGGACATTAAGAGATGTGCATGAAAACACGGCGATATTGGGGAAGCCATGAGATGTGCGCAAAAATACGGCGATATAGGAGAAATTATGAGAGGTGCGTGAAAACACAGCGATATTGGGGAAGGTATGAGAGGTGCGCGAAAACAGGGCGATATAGAGGACGTTATGAGATGTGCATGAAAACACGGCAATTTAGGGGAAGGTAAGAGAGGTGCCTGAAAACACAGCGTTATAGGGCACGCTATGGGACGTGCGCGAAAACACGGCGATATAGGGGAAATTATGAGAGGTGCACGAAAACACGGCGATACAGGGGAATGTATCAGAGGTGCGAGAAAACACAGCGAGATAGGGGAAGTAATGAGAGGAGCGAAAACAGAGCGATCTAGGTGAAGACATGAGAGGTGCGCGAAAACACGGCGATATAGGGGAAGCTATGAGAGGTGAGCAAAAACACGGCGATATAGGGGAAGCTGTGAGAGGTGTGCAATAACACAGCGATAAATTTGATTCTATGGGATGTGCGCGAAAACACAGCGATATTAGGGAAGGTATGAGAGGTGCACAAAAGCACAGCGATATAGGAGATGTTATGAGAGTTGTGTGAAAAGACAGCGATATAGGGGAAGGTATGGAAGGTGCTCGAAAACAGGGCGATATAGGGAAAGGTATGAGACGTGTGCGAAACTCAGCAATATAAGGGATGGTATGGGAGATGCACGAAAACACAGTGATATAGGGGAAGACATGAGAGGTGCGTGAAAAGAGAGCGATATAGGGGACGCTATTGGACGTGCGCGAAAACACAGTGATATAGGGGAAGATATGAGAGGAGTGCGAGAACACGGCGATATAGGTGAAATTATGAGAGGTGCGCGAAAACACGTTGATACAGGGAACTGTATCAGAAGTGCGAGAACACAGAGCGATATTGGGGAAGTAATGAGAGGAGCGGAAACACAGCAATATAGGTGAAGAAATGAGAGGTGCGCGAAAACACGGTGATATAGGGGAAGGTATGAGGTGCGCAAAAACACAATGATGTAGGCGAAGCCATGCGAGGTTCACGGAAAACAGGTCGATATAGGGAAAGGTATGATTGGTGCGCAAGGCACAGCGATATAGGGGTTGCTATGGGAGGTGCGTGAATACACAGAGATATAGGGGACGTGATGAGATGTGCATGAAAACGCAGTGATATTAGGGAAGGTATGAGAGGTGCACAAAAACACAGCGATAAAGGAGAAGTTATGAGAGGTGTGCGAAAATACAGCGATATAGGGGAAGGTATGAAAGGTGCACGAAAACGCAGTTATATAAGGGAAGGTATAGGAGGTGCGCGAAAACAGGGCGATATAGGGAAGGTATGAGAGGTGCTTGAAGGCACAGCGATATAGGGGATGCTATGGGAGGTGCGCAAAAACACAGCGATATAGGAGACGGTATGAGATGTACATAAAAACATGGCGATATAGGGGGAAGTATGAGAGGTGCGCGTAAACACGGCGATATAGGGAAAAGAATGAGAGGTGCGCAAAAACTTGGTGTTACAGGGGAAAGCATCAGAGGTGCCAGAAAACACAGCGATGTAGTGGAAGACATGAGAGGTGCGCGAGAACAGGGCAATATAGTGGAAGGTATGCAATGTGCGCGAAAACAGATGCGATATAGGGGAAGATATGAGAGGTGTGCGAGAACACGTTGATACAGGGAGCAGTATCAGAAGTGCGAGAACACAGAGCGATATAGGGGAAGTAATGAGAGGAGCGGAAACACAGCGATATAGGTGAAGACATGAGAGGTGCGCGAAAACACGGCAATATAGGGGAAGCTATGAGAGGTAAGCAATAACACAGCAATAAATTTAAAGTTATGGGATGTGCGCGAAAACAGGGCGATATAGGGGAAGATGTGAGAGGTGCGCAAAAACACAGCGATGTATGCGAAGCCATGAGAGGTGCGCGGAAACAGGGCGATATATGGGAAGGTATGAGCGGTGCGCGAAGGCACAGCTATATACGGGATGCTATGGGAGGTGCGTGAATACACAGAGATATAGGAGACGTTATGAGATGTGCATGAAAACACGGCGATATTGGGGAAGCCATGAGAGGTGTGCGAAAATACAGCGATATAGGGGAAGGTATGAGAGCTGCGTGAAAACACAGTGATATAGGGGAAGGTATGAGAGGAGCGCGAAAACAGGGCGATAGAGGGGAGGTTATGAGAGGTGCGTGAAAACCCAGCGACATTGGGGACGTTATGAGATGTGCATGAAAACACGGTGATATAGGGGAAGGTATGGGAGGTGTGCAAAAACACAGCGATATACGGGAATGCATTACAGCTGCAGGAAAACAGCGATATAGGTGAAGGAATGGGAGGTGCGCGAAAACAGGGCGATATTTGGGAAGGTATGAGAGGTGCGCGAAAGCACAGCGATATAAGGGAAGCTATGGGTGGTGCGCGAATATACAGCGATATAGAGGACGTTATGAGATGTGCATAACAATACGGCGATATAGGGGAAGTTATGAGAGGTGAGGAATAACACAGCGATAAAGGTGAATCTATGGGATTTGCACGAAAAGACAGCGATATACGGGAAGCTATGAGAGGTGCGCAAGGCACAGCGATATAGGGGATGCTATGGGAGGTGCGTGAATACAAAGAGATATAGGGGACGTGATGAGATGTGCATGAAAACGCAGTGATATTAGGGAAGGTATGAGAGGTGCACAAAAACACAGCGATATAGGAGAAGTTATGAGAGGTGTGCGAAAATACAGCGATATACGGGAAGTTCTGAGAGGTACGCGAAGGCACAGCAATATAGGGGATGTTATGAGAGGTGCGCGAAAACACCGTGATATAGGGGAAGACTTGAGAGGTGCGCAAAAACAGGGCAATATAGTGGAACCTATGGGATGTTGGCGAAACCACGGCGATACAGCGGAATGTATCAGAGGTGCGAGAAAACACAGCGATATAGGGGACGCTATGGGACATGCGCAAAAAAACAGTGATATAGGGGAAAGTATGAGAGGTGTGCGAGAACACGGTGATACGGCAAAATGTATCAGATGTGCGAGAAAACACAGCGATATAGGGGAAGTATTGAGACGAGCGAAAACATAGCGATCTAGGTGAAGATATGAGAGGTGCGCGAAAACACGGCGATATAGGGGAACCTATGAGAGGTGAGCAAAAACACGGTGATACAGGGGAACCTATGAGAGGTGAGCAATAACACAGGGATAAAGGTGAATCTATGGGATGTGCATGAAAACACAGCGATATCGGGGAAGTTATGGGAGCTGCGCGAAAACAGGGCAATATAGGGGAAGGTATGAGAGGTGCACTAAAACACAGCGATACAGGGGAAGGAATGGGAGGTGTGCGAAAACAGGGCGATATAGGGGATGCTATGGGACATGCGCGAAAACACAGTGATATAGGGGAAGGTATGAGAGGTGTGCGAGAATACAGCGATGTAGGGGAAATTATGAGAGGTGCGTGACAACACGGCGATACAGGGGAATGTATCAGAGGTGTGAGAAAACACAGCGATATAATGGAAGTAATGACAGGAGCGAAAACATAGCGATATAGATGAAGACATGAGAGGTGCGTGAAAACACAGTGATATAGGGGAAGTTATGAGAGGTGAGCAATAACACAGCGATAAAGATGAAGCTATGGGATGTATGCAAAAAGACAGCGATATAGGGGATGATATGAGAGGTGCGCGAAAACACAGCGACGTGGGCGTAGCTATGGGAGGTGCGCGAAAGCACAGTGATATAAGGGACGATATGAGATGTGCATGAATACACAGCAATATTGGGGAAGCCATGAGAGGTGCACGAAAACACAGCAATATAGGGGAAGGTATGGGAGGTGCGCGAAAACTGGACGATATAGGGGAAGGTATGAGATGTGCGCGAAGGCACAGCGATATAGGGGATTCTATGGGAGGTGCGCGAATACACAGCAATATCGGGGACGTTATGAGATGTGATTGAAAACACGGCGATATAGGGGAAGGTATGAGAGGTGCGCAAAAATACAGCGATATAGGAGAAGTTATGAGAGGTGCGTGAAAACACAGCGATATAGGGGAAGGAATGAGAGGTGCACAAAAACACAGCAATATGGTGGAAGGTATGGGAGGTGCGCGAAAACACAGTGATATAGGGGAAGACATGAGAGGTGCTCGAAAACAGGGCTATATAGTGGAAGCTATGGGATACGCGCGAAAACATGGCGATACAGGGAAAAGTATGAGAGGTGCCCGAAAACACAGCAATACAGGGGATGCTATGGGACGTGCGCAAAAACACAGTGATATAGTGGAAGGCATGAGAGGTGCACGACGGCACAGTGATATAGGGGACGGTATGAGATGTGCATGAAAACACGGCGATATTGGGCAAGCCATGAGAAGTGTGCGAAAATACAGCGATATAGGAGACTGTATGGGAGGTGTGCGAAAACAGGGCGACATAGGGGAAGGTATGAGAGGTGCACGAAGGCACAGCGATATAGGGGATATTATGGCAGTTGCGCTAATACACAGCGATATATGGGACGTTAAGAGATGTGCATGAAAACACGGCGATATTGGGGAAGCCATGAGAGGTGCGCAAAAATACGGCGATATAGGAGAAATTATGAGAGGTGCGTGAAAACACAGCGAGATAAGGGAAGGTATGAGAGGTGCACGAAAACACAGCGATATTGGGGAAGGTATGGGAGGTGCGCGAAAACAGGGCGATATAGGGGAAGTTATGAGAGGTGCGCGAAGGCACAGCGATATAGGGGATGCTATGAGAGGTGCGCGAAAACACCGTGATATAGGGGAAGACATGAGAGGTGCGCAAAAACAGGGCAATATAGTGAAACCTATGGGATGTTGGCGAAACCACGGCGATACAGGGGAATGTATCAGAGGTGCGAGAAAACACAGCGATATAGGGGACGCTATGGGACATGCGCAAAAAAACAGTGATATAGGGGAAGGTATGAGAGGTGTGCGAGAACATGGCGATTTTGGGGAAATTGTAAGAGCTGTGCGAAAAACACGGCGATACGGCAAAATATATCAGATGTGCGAGAAAACACAGCGATATAGGGGAAGTATTGAGACGAGCGAAAACATAGCGATCTAGGTGAAGACATGAGAGGTGAGAAAAAACACGGCGATACAGGCGAACCTATGAGAGGTGAGCAATAACACAGGGATAAAGGTGAATCTATGGGATGTGCACGAAAACACAGTGATATCGGGTAAGTTATGGGAGCTGCGCGAAAACAGGGCAATATAGGGGAAGGTATGAGAGGTGCACTAAAACACAGCGATACAGGGGAAGGAATGGGAGGTGTGCGAAAACAGGGTGATATAGGGGAAGGTATGAGAGGTGTGCGAGAATACAGCGATGTAGGGGAAATTATGAGAGGTGCGTGACAACACGGCGATACAGGGGAATGTATCAGAGGTGTGAGAAAACACAGCGATATAATGGAAGTAATGACAGGAGCGAAAACATAGCGATATTGGTGAAGACATGAGAGGTGCGTGAAAACACAGTGATATAGGGGAAGCTTTGAGAGGTGAGCAATAACACAGCGATAAAGATGAAGCTATGGGATGTGCGCAAAAAGGCAGCGATATAGGGGAAGGTATGAGAGGTGCGCGAAAACACAGCGACGTGGGCGTAGCTATGGGAGGTGCGCGAAAGCACAGTGATATAAGGGACGATATGAGTTGTGCATGAATACACAGCAATATTGGGGAAGCCATGAGAGATGCGCGAAAACACAGCAATATAGGGGTAGGTATGAGAGGTGCACGAAAACACAACGATAAAAGGGAAGGTATGGGAGGGGCGCGAAAACAGGACGATATAGGGGAAGTTATGAGATGTGCGCGAAGGCGCAGCGATATAGGGGATTCTATGGGAGGTGCGCGAATACACAGCAATATGGGGGACGTTATGAGATGTGATTGAAAACACGGCGATATAAGGGAAGGTTATGAGAGGTGCACAAAAATACAGCGATATAGGAGAAGTTATGAGAGGTGCGCGAAAACACAGGGATATAGGGGAAGACATGAGAGGTGCTCGAAAACAGGGCGATATAGTGGAAGCTATGGGATATGCGCGAAAACATGGCGATACAGGGAAAAGTATGAGAGGTGCCCGAAAACACAGCGATACAGGGGATGCTATGGGACGTGCGCAAAAACACAGTGATATAGTGGAAGGTACGAGAGGTGTGAAAGAACATGGCTATATGGGGGAAATTATGAGAGGTCCGCGAAAACACGGCGATATATGAGAAGTTATGAGAGGTGAGTGAAAACACAGCGATGTAGGGGAAGTTGTGAAGGTATGAGAGGTGCACGAAAACACAGCGATATAGGGGAAGGTATGAGAGGTGCGCGAAGGCACAGTGATATAGGGGACGGTATGAGATGTGCATGAAAACACGGAGATATCGGGGAAGAAATGAGAGATGCGTGAAAACACGGCGATATAGGGGAAAGTATGAGAGGTGCGCAAAAACACGGCGATACAGGGGAATGCATCAGAGGTGCGAGAAAACACAGCGATATAGGGGAAGTTATGAGAGAAGCAAAAACACAGCGATATAGGGGAGACATGAGAGGTGCACGAAAACAGGGCAATATAGTGAGAGCTATGGGATGTTTATGAAAACAGGGCGATATAGGGGAAGGTATGAGAGCTGCGCGAAAACATAGCAATATAGGGGACTCCATGGGACGTGCGTGAAAACACAGTGATATAGGGGAAGGAATGCGAGCTGCGCGAGAACACGGCAATATAGGGGAAAGTAGGAGATGTGCGCGAAAACTTGGCGTTATAGGGGAATGCATCAGAGGTGTGAGAAAACACAGCGATATAGGGGAAGACATGAGAGGTGCGCGAAAACAGGGCAATGTAGTGGAAGCTATGGGACGTGCGCAAAAACACAGTGATATAGGGGATGGTATGACAGGTGTGTGAGAACACGGCGATATAGGCGAAATTATGAGCGGTGCGCGAAAACACGGCGATACAGGAGAATTAATGAGAAGAGCGAAAACATAGCGATCTAAGTGAAGTCATGAGAGGTGCGCGAAAACACGGCGATATAGGGGAAGCTATGAGAGGTGAGCAAAAACACGGCGATATAGGGGAATCTATGAGAAGTGAGCAATAACACAGCCATAAAGGTGAAGCTATGGGATGTGCGCGAAAAGAAAGCGATATAGGGGAAGGTATGAGAGCTGCGCGAAAACACAGCAATACAGGGGAAGGTATGAGAGGAGTATGAAACCAGGGCGATATAGGGGAAGTTATGAGAGGTGCGTGAAAACCCAGCGATATAGGGGACGTTAAGAGATGTGCACGAAAACACGGCGATATTGGGGAAGCCATGAGAGGTGCACAAAAACACAGCAATATGGGAGAATGTATGGGAGGTGCGCGAAAACAGGGCGATATAGGGAAAGGTATGAGAGGTGCTCGAAGGCACAGCAATATAGGGGATGCTATGGGAGGTGCGCGAAACGACAGTGAGATAGGGGAAGACATGAGAGGTGCGCAAAAACAGGGCAATATAGTGGAAGCTATGGGATGTGCGCGACAACACGGAGATACAGGGGAATGCATCAGAGGTGCGAGAAAACACAGCGATATAGGGGACGCTATGGGACTTGCGGGAAAACAGAGTGATATAGGGGAAGGTTTGAGAGGTCTGCGAGAACACGGCGATATGGGGAAATTATAAGAGGTGCACGAAAACACAGCGATATAGGGGACGGTATGAGACGAGCATGAATACACGGCGATATTGGGGAAGCCATGATAGGTGCGTGAAAACACAGCGATATAGGGGAAGGTATGAGAGGTTCATAAAGGCACAGTGATATAGGGGATGCTATGGGAGGTGCGCAAAAACACAGCGATATGGGAGTCGGTATGAGATGTGCATAAAAACATGGCGATATAGGGGCAGGTATGAGAGGTGCGCGTAAACACGGCGATATAGGGGAAAGTATGAGAGGTGCGCGAAAACTTGGCGTTACAGGGGAATGCATCAGAGGTGCCAGAAAACACAGCGATGTAGTGGAATACATGAGAGGTGCGCGAAAACAGGGCAATATAGTGGAATCTATGGGATGTGCACGAAAACAGGGCGATGTAGGGGAAGCTATGAGAGGTGCGCAAAAACACAGCGATATAGGGGACGCAATGGAACGTGCGCGAAAACACAGTGATGTAGGGGAAGTTATGAGAGGTGTGCGGGAATACGGCATATAGGGTAAATTATGAGAGGTGTGCGAAAACACGGCGATACGGGAGAATGTATCAGACGTGCGAGAAAACACAGCGATATAGGGGAAGTATTGAGAGGATCGAAAACATAGCGATCTAGGTGAAGACATGAGAGGTGCGCGAAAACATGGCGATATAGGGGAAGCTATGAGAGGTGAGCAAAAACACGGTGATACAGGGGAAGCTATGAGAGGTGAGCAATAACACCGCGACAAAGATGAATCTATGGGATGTGCGCGAAAAGACAGCGATATAGGGGAAGTTATGAGAGGTGCGCAAGGCACAGCGATATAGGGGATGCTATGGGAGGTGCGTGAGTACACAGCGATATAGGGGATGTGATGAGATGTGCATGAAAACGCAGTGATATTAGGGAAGGTATGAGAGGTGCACAAAAACACAGCGATATAGGAGAGGTTATGAGAGGTGTGCGAAAACACAGCGATATAGGGGAAGGTATGAAAGGTGCACGATAACGCTGTGATATAAGGGAAGGTATAGGAGGTGCGCGAAAACAGGGCGATATAGGGGAAGGTATGAGAGGTGCACGAAGGCACAGCGATATAGGGGATGCTATGGGAGGAGCGCAAAAACACAGCGATATAGGAGACTGTATGAGATGTACATAAAAACATGGCGATATACGGGCAGGTATGAGAGGTGCGCGTAAACATGGCGATATGGGGGAAAGTTTGAGGGGTGCGCGAAAACTTGGCGTTACAGGGGAATGCATCAGAGCTGCCAGAAAACACAGCGATGTAGTGGAATACATGAGAGGTGTGCGAAAACTGGGCAATATAGTGGAAGCTATGGGATGTGCACGAAAACAGGGCGATATAGGTGAAGCTATGAGAGGTGCGCGAAAACACAGCGATATAGGGGACGCAATGGGACGTACGCGAAAACACAGTGATATAGGGCAAGTTATGAGAGGTGTGCGAGAACACGGCGATATAGGGGAAAATGTAAGAGGTGCACGAAAACATGGCAATACAGGAGAATGTATCAGAGGTGCGAGAAAACACAGCGATATAGGGGAAGTAATGATAGGAGCGAAAACATAGCGATATAGGTGAAGACATGCGAGGTGCGCAAAAACACGAGATATAGGGTAAGCTATGAGAGGTGAGCAATAACACAGCGATCAAGGTGAAGCTATGGGACATGCGCGAAAACAGCGATGTAGGCGAAGCTATGGGAGGTGCGCGAAAACACAGCGATATAGGGGACGGTATGAGATGTGCATGAATACACGGCGATATTGGGGAAGCCATGATAGGTGCCTGAAAACACAGCGATATAGGGGAAGGTATGAGAGGTGTGCAAAAACACAGCGATATAGGAGAAGTTAAGAGAGGTGCGTGAAAACACAGCGATATAGGGGACGTTATGAGATGTGCATGAAAACACGGCAATATGGGGGAAGGTATGAGAGGTGCGCAAAAATACAGCATTATAGCAGAATTAATGAGAGGTGCGTGAAAACTCAGTAATATAGGGCAAGGTATGAGAAGTGCACGAAAACACAGCGATATAGGGGACGTGATGAGATGTGCATGAAAACGCACTGATATTAGGGAAGCCATGAGAGGTGCATGAAAACACAGCGATATAGGGGAAGTTATGAGAGGTGTGCAAAAATGCAGCGATATAGCAGAAGTTGTGAGAGGTGCGCAAAAACAGTGCGATATAGGGGAAGGTATGAGTGGTGCCCAAAAACACAGCGATATAGGGGAGCCTATGGGACGTGCGCGCAAACACGGCAATGTAGGGGAACTTATGAGAAGTGCACGAAAACACGGCGATATGGGAGAATGTATCAGAGGTGTGAGAAAACACAGCGATATAGGGGAAGTAATGAGAGGAGCGAAAACATAGCGATCTAGGTGAAGACATGAGAGGTGCGCGAAAGCACGGCGATATAGGGGAAGCTATGAGAGGTGAGCAAAAACACGGCGATATAGGGGAAGCTGTGAGAGGTACGCGAAGGCACAGTGATATAGGGGGCTATGGGAGGTGCACGAACACACAGCTATATAGGGGACGTTATGAGATGTGCATGAAAACACGGCAATATGGGGGGAGGTATGAGAGGTGCGCAAAAATACAGCATTATAGCAGAACTTATGAGAGGTGTGTGAAAACACAGTAATATAGGGCAAGCTATGAGAAGTGCACGAAAACACAGCAATATAGGGGAAGGAATGGGAGGTGCGCGAAAACAGTGCGATATAGGGGAAGGTATGAGAGGTGCCCGAAAACACAGCGATATAGGGGAGGCTATGGGACGTGTGCGCAAACACGGCAATATAGGGGAACTTATGAGAAGTGCACGAAAACACGGCGATACAGGGGAATGTATCAGAGGTGAGAGAAAGCACAGCGATATAGGGGATGTTATGAGATGTGCATGAAAACACAGCGATATAGGGGAAGATATGAGAGGTACACGAAAACGCGGTGATATGGGAGAATGTATCAGAGGTGTGAGAAAACACAGCGATATAGGGGAAGTAATGAGAGGAGCGAAAACATAGCGATCTAGGTGAAGACATGAGAGGTGCGCGAAAACACGGCGATATAGGGGAAGCTAGGAGAGGTGTGCAATAACACAGCGTTAAAGTTGAATCTACGGGATGTACGCGAAAAGACAGCGATATAGGGCAAGGTATGAGAAGTGCGCAAGGCACAGCAATATAGGGGATGCTATGGGAGGTGCGTGAATACACAGCGATACAGAGGACGTTACGAGATGTGCATTAAAATGCAGCGATATTAAGGAGAAATAAGAGGTGCAGAAAACAAGGGCGATATAGGAGAAGTTATGAGAGGTGTGTGAAAACACAGCGATATAGGGGAATGTATGAGAGATGCACGAAAACACAGCGATATAGGGGGAAGGTCTGGGAGGTGCGCGAAAACACAGCGATATAGGGGGTGCTATGGGATGTTCGTGAAAACACAGTGATATAGGAGACGGTATGAGATGTGCATGAAAACACAACGATATAGGGGAAGATATGAGAGGTACAGGAAGGCACAGCGACATAGGGGAAGGTATGAGAGTGTGCAAAAACACAGCGATATCGGGGAAGTTTTGGGAAGTGAGCAAAAACAGGGCGATATTGGGGAAGGTATGAGAACTGCGTGAAAACACAGTGATATAGGGGAAGGTATGAAAGGAGTGCAAAAACAGGGCGATATAGGGGAAGTTATGAGAGGTGCGTGAAAACCCAGCGACATTGCGGACGTTATGAGATGTGCATGAAAACACGGTGATATTGGGGAAGGTATGAGAGGTGTGCAAAAACACAGCAATATACGGAATGCATGAGAGGAGTGCGAAAACAGGGCGATATAGGGGAAGCTATGAGAGGTGAGCAATAACACAGCGATAAAGGGGATATTATGAGATCTGCGCAAAATACATCGATATGGGGAAGGTATGAGAGGTGCACGAAAACAGCGATGTAGGCGAAGCTATGGGAGGTGCGCGAAAACACAGCGATATAGGGGAAGCTATGAGATGTGCATGAATACCACAGCGATAGTCGGGAAGCCATGAGAGGTGTGCGAAAACACAGCGATATAGGGGAAGGTATGAGAGCTGCGTGAAAACACAGTGATATAGGAGAAGGTATGAGAGGAGCGCGAAAACTGGGCGATATAGGGGAAATTATGAGAAGTGTATGAAAACCTAGCGATATAGGGGATGTTATGAGATGTGCATGAAAACACGGCGATATAGAAGGTATGAGAGGTGCACGAAGGCACAGCGATTTAGGGGAAGGTATGAGGAGGTGCACGAAAACAGCGATATAGGTGAAGGAATGGGAGGTGCGCGAAAACAGGGCGATATTTGGGAAGGTATGAGAGGTGCGCGAAGGCAAAGCGATATAAGGGATGCTATGGGAGGTGCGCGAATACACAGCGATATAGAGACGTTATGAGATGTGCATAACAACATGGCGATATAGGGTAAGTTATGAGAGGTGTGCAAAAACACGGCGATATAGGGGAAGCTATGAGAGGTGAGCAATAACACAGCGATAAAGGTGAATCTGTGGGATGTGCACGAAAAAACAGCTATATAGGGGAAGGTATGAGAGGTGCGCAAGGCACAGCGATATATGGGGAGGTACGAGAGGTGCACGAAAACACAGCAATATAGGGGAAGGTATGGAAGGTACTCGAAAACAGGGCGATATGGGGAAGATATGAGAGGTATGCGAAGGCACAGCAATATAGGGGATGCTATGGAGCTGCGCGAAAACACAGTGATATAGGGGAAGACATGAGAGGTGCGTGAATACAGGGCAATATAATGGAAGCTATGAGAGGTGAGCAAAAACCCGGTGATTTAGGGGAAACTATTAGAGGTGAAGAATAACAAAGCGATAAAGGTGAATCTATGGGATGTGCGCGAAAAGACAGCGATATAGGGGACGGTATGAGAGGTGCATGAATACACGGCGATATAGGGGAAGCTATGAGAGGTGCGCGAAAACACGGCAATATAGGGGACGGTATGAGAGGTGCGCAAGGCACAGCGAAATAGGGGATGCTATGAGATGTGCATGAAAACGCAGCGATATTAGGGAAGGTATGAGAGGTTCACAAAAGCAAGGCGACATAGGAGAATGAATGGGAAGTGTGCGAAAACAGGGCGATATAGGTGAAGGTATGAGAAGTGCGCGAAGGCACAGCAATATGTGGGAGGCTATGGGAGGTGCGCGACTACACAGTGATATAGGGGGCGTTATGAGATGTGCATAAAAACACAGCGATATAGGGGAAGTTATGAGAGTTGCGCAAAAATGCAGCAATATAGGAGAAGTTATGAGAGGTGCGTGAAAACACAGCGATATAGGGGAAGGCATGAGAGGTACGCGAAGGCACAGTTATATAGGGGTGCTATGGGAGGTGCACGAATACACAGCGATATAGGGGACGTTATGAGATGTGCATGAAAACACGGCAATATAGGGGAAGGTATGAGAGGTGCCCGAAAACACAGCGTTATAGGGGACGCTATGGGACGTGCGCGAAAACATGGCGATATAGGGGAAATTATGAGAGGTGCGCGAAAACACGGCGATACGGGGGAATGTATCAGAGATGCGCGAAAACACAGCGATATAGGGGAAGCTATGAAAGGTGAGCAAAAACACGGCGATATAAGGGAAGCTCTGAGAGGTGTGCAATAACACAGTGATAAAGTTGAATCTATGGGATGTGTGCGAAAAGACACCGATATAGGGGAAGGTATGGGAGGTGCGCAAGGCACAGTGATATAGGGGATGCTATGGGAGGTGTGTGAATACACACCGATATAGGGGACGTTATGAGATGTGCAGGAAGAAGCAGCGATATTAGGGAAGATATAGAGCTGCACAAAACACAGCGCTATAGGAGAAGTTATGAGAGGTGCGTGAAAACACAGCGATATAGAGGGAGGCATGAGAGGTGCACGAAAACATAGCAATATAGGGGAAATTCTAAGAGTGCGCGAAAACATGGCAATACAGGAGAATGTATCAGAGGTGCGAGAAAACAGTGATAAAGGGGAAGTAATGATAGGAGCAAAAACATAGCGATATAGGTGAAGACATGCGAGGTGCGCAAAAACACGACGATATAGGGGAAGCTATGAGAGGTGAGCAATAACACAGCGATCAAGGTGAAGCTATGGGTTGTGCGTGAAAACAGCGATGTAGTCGAAGCTATGGGATGTGCACGAAAACATAGCGATATCGGGGAAGGTATGGGAGGTGCGCGAAAACAGGGCGATATAGCGGAAGGTATGAGAGGTGCGCGAAGGCACAGTGATATAGGGGATGCTACGGGAGGTGCGCGAAAACAGGACGATATAGGGGACGTTATGAGATGTGCATGAAAACACGGCAATATATGGGAAGGTATGAGATGTACGCAAAAGTACAGCGATATAGGGGGACGCTATGGGACGTGCGCGAAAACACGGCGATATAGGGGAAATTATGAGAGGTGCGCGAAAACACGACGATACACGGGAATGGATCAGAGGTGCGAGAAAACACAGCGAGATAGGGGAAGTATGAGAGGAGCGAAAACATAGCGATCTAGGTGAAGACATGAGAGGTGCGCGAAAACACAGCGATATAGGGGAAGCTATGAAAGGTGAGCAAAAACACGGCGATATAGGGGAAGCTCTGCGAGGTGTGCAATAACACAGTGATAAAGTTGAATCTATGGGATGCGTGCGAAAAGACACCGATATAGGGGAAGTTATGGGAGGTGCGCAAGGCACAGCGATATAGGGGATGCTATGGGAGGTGCCTGAATACACAGCGATATACGGGACGTTATGAGATGTGCAGGAAGAAGCAGCGATATTAGGGAAGATATAAGAGGTGCATAAAAACACAGCGATATAGGAGAAGTTATGAGAGGTGCGTGAAAACACAGCGATATAGAGGGAGGTATGGGAGGTGCTCGAAAACAGGGCGATATAGGGGACCGTATGAGATTTGTATGAAAACATGGCGATATAGGGGAAGCTATGAGAGGTGCGCGAAAACACGACACTATAGGGGACGGCATGAGAGGTGCGCAAGGCACAGCGATATAGGGGATGCTATGGGAGGTGCGTGAATACACAGCGATATATGGGACGTTATGAGATGTGCATGAAAACGCAGCGAAATTAGGGAAGGTATGAGAGGTTCACAAAAGCAAGGTGACATAGGAGAATGAATGGGAAGTATGCGAAAACAGGGCGATATAGGTGAAGGTATGAGAAGTGCGCAAAGGCACAGCAATATGTGGGAGGCTATGGGAGGTGCGCGACTACACAGTGATATAGGGGATGTTATGAGATGTGCATAAAAACACAGCGATATATGGGAAGTTATGAGAGTTGCGCAAAAATGCAGCAATATAGGAGAAGTTATGAGAGGTGTGTGAAAACACAGCGATATAGGGGAAGGTATGAGAGGTGTGCGAAAACAGGGCAATATAGGGGAAGGTATGAGAGGTGTGCGAGAACACAGCAATATAGGGGAAATTCTAAGAGTGCGCGAAAACATGGCAATACAGGAGAATGTATCAGAGGTGCGTGAAAACTGCGATATAGGGGAGTAATGATAGGAGCAAAAACATAGCGATATAGGTGAAGACATGCGAGGTGCGCAAAAACACGGCGATATAGGGGAAGCTATGAGAGGTGAGCAATAACACAGCGATCAAGGTGAAGCTATGGTTGTGCGCGAAAACAGCGATGTAGTCGAAGCTATGGGAGGTGCACGAAAACATAGCGATATCGGAGAAGGTATGGGAGGTGCGCGAAAACAGGGCGATATCGGGGAAGGTATGGGAGGTGCGCGAAAACAGGGCGATATAGGGGAAGGTATGAGAGGTGCGTGAAGGCACAGTGATAGGGGATGCTACGGGAGGTGCGCGAAAAAACAGCGATATAGGGGACGGTACGAGATGTGCATGAATGCACGGCGATATTGGGGAAGCCATGAGAGGTGCTTGAAAACACAGCGACATAGGGGAAGGTATGAGAGGTGTGCAAAAACACAGCGATATCGGGGAAGTTATGGGAAGTGAGCAAAAACAGGGCGATATAGGGGAAGGTATGAGAGCTGCGTGAAAACACAGTGATATAGGGGAAGGTATGAGAGGAGTGCAAAAACAGGGCGATATAGGGGAAGTTATGAGAGGTGCGTAAAAACCCAGCGACATTGGGGACGTTATGAGATGTGCATGAAAACACGGTGATATTGGGAAGGTATGAGAGGTGTGCAAAAACACAGCGATATACGGGAATGCATGAGAGGAGTGCGAAAACAGGGCGATATAGGGGAAGCTATGAGAGGTGAGCAATAACACAGCGATAAGGGGGATATTATGAGATCTGCGCAAAAATACATCGATATGGGGAAGGTATGAGAGGAGCACGAAAACAGCGATGTAGGCGAAGCTATGGGAGGTGCGCGAAAACACAGCGATATAGGGAAGCTATGAGATGTGCATGAATACACGGCGATAGTCGGGAAGCCATGAGAGGTGTGCGAAAACACAGCGATATAGGGGAGGGTATGAGAGCTGCGTGAAAACACAGTGATATAGGAGAAGGTATGAGAGGAGCGCGAAAACTGGTCGATATAGGGGAAATTATGAGAAGTGCATGAAAACCTAGTGATATAGGGGATGTTATGAGATGTGCATGAAAACACGGCGATATAGGGGAAGGTATGAGAGGTGCGCGAAGGCACAGCGATTTAGGGGAAGGTATGAGAGGTGCACGAAAACAGCGATATAGGTGAAGGAATGGGAGGTGCGCGAAAACAGGGCGATATTTGGGAAGGTATGAGAGGTGCGCGAAGGCAAAGCGATATAAGGGATTCTATGGGAGGTGCGCGAATACACAGCGATATAGAGGACGTTATGAGATGTGCATAACAACATGGCGATACAGGGTAAGTTATGAGAGGTGTGCAAAAACACGGCAATATAGGGGAAGCTATGAGAGGTGAGCAATAACACAGCGATAAAGGTGAATCTGTGGGATGTGCACGAAAAAACAGCTATATAGGGGAAGGTATGAGAGGTGCGCAAGGCACAGCGATATAGGGGGAGGTACGAGAGGTGCACGAAAACACAGCAATATAGGGGAAGGTATGGAAGGTACTCGAAAACAGGGCGATATAGGGGAAGATATGAGAGGTATGCGAAGGCACAGCAATATAGGGAATGCTATGGGAGCTGCGCGAAAACACAGTGATATAGGGAAAGACATGAGAGGTGCGTGAATACAGGGCAATATAGTGGAAGCTATAAGAGGTGAGCAAAAACCCGGCGATTTAGGGGAAACTATTAGAGGTGAGGAATAAGAATGCGAAAAAGGTGAATCTATGGGATGTGCGCGAAAAGACAGCGATATAGGGGACGGTATGAAAGGTGCATGAATACACGGCGATATAGGGGAAGCTATGAGAGGTGCGCGAAATTACAGCAATACAGGGGAAGTTATGAGAGGTGCGTGAAAACACAGCGATATAAGGGGAGTATGAGAGGTACACGAAAACACAGCGATATAGGGGAAGGTATGGGAGGTGCTCGAAAACAGAGCGATATAGGGAAAGGTATGAGACGTGTGCGAAACACAGCATTATAGGGGATGGTATGGGAGATGCACGAAAACACAGTGATATAGGGGAAGACATGAGAGGTGCGTGAAAACAGAGTGATATAGGGGACGCTTTTGTACGTGCGCGAAAACACAGTGATATAGGGGAAGATATGAGAGGTGTGCGAGAACACGGCGATATAGGTGAAATTATGAGAGGTGCGCGAAAACACGTTGATACAGGGAACTGTAACAGAAGTGCAAGAACACAGAGCGATATAGGGAAGTAATGAGAGGAGCGGAAACATAGCGATATAGGTGAAGAAATGAGAGGTGCGCGAAAACACGGCGATATAGGGGAACGTATGAGAGGTGCGCAAAAACACAGCGATGTAGGCGAAGCCATGGGAGGTGCACGGGAAACAGGGCGACATAGGGGAAGGTATGAGCAATGCGCGAAGGCACAGCGATATAGAGGATGCTATGGGAGGTGCGTGAATACACACAGATGTAGGAGAGGTTATGAGATGTGCTTGAAAACACGGCGATATTGGAGAAACCATGAGAGGTGTGCAAAAATACAGCGATATAGGGGACGGTATGGGAGCTGTGTGAAAACAGGGCGACATGGGGGAAGGTATGAGAGGTGCGCGAAGGCACAGCCATATAGGGGATGCTATGGCAGTTGCGCGAATACACAGCGATATATGGGACGTTAAGGGATGTGCATGAAAACGCGGCGATATTGGGGAAGCCATGAGAGGTACGCAAAAATACGGCGATATAGGAGAAATTATGAGAGGTGCACGAAAACACGGCGATATTGGGGAAGGTATGGGAGGTGCGCGAAAACAGGGCGATATAGGGGAAGTTATGAGAGGTGCGCGAATGCACAGCGATATAGGGGATGCTATGAGAGGTGCGCCAAAACACCGTGATATAGGGGAAGACATGAGAGGTGCGCAAAAAGAGGGCAATATAATGGAAACTATGGGATGTGCGCGAAACCACAGCGATACAGGGGAATGCATCAGAGGTGCGAGAAAACACAGCGATATAGGGGACGTTAAGAGAGGTGCGTGAAAACACAGCGATATAGGGGAAGGTATGAGAGGTGCACGAAGGCACAGCGATATAGAGGATGCTATGGGAGGTGCAAGAAAACACAGCGATATAGGATACGGTATGAGATGTGCATAAAAACATGGCGATATAGGGGGAGGTATGAGAGTTGCGCGAAAACTTGGCGTTACAGGGGAATGCATCAGAGGTGCCAGGAAACACAGCTATGTAGTGGAATACATGAGAGGTGTGCGAAAACAGGGCAATATAGTGGAAGCTATGGGATGTGTACGAAAACTGGGCGATATAGGGAAAGCTATGAGAGGTGTGCGAAAACACAGCGATATAGGGGACGCAATGGGACGTGCGCGAAAACACAGTGATGTGGGGAAGGTATGAGAGGTGTGCGAGAACACGGTGATATAGGGAAAATTATGAGAGGTGTGCGAAAACACGGCGATACGGCAAAATGTATCAGATGTGCAAGAAAACACAGCGATATAGGGGAAGTATTGAGAGGAGCGAAAACATAGCGATCTAGGTGAAGACATGAGAGGTGCGCGAAAACACGGCGATATAGGGGAACCTATGAGAGGTGAGCAATAACACAGGTATAAAGGTGAATCTATGGGATGTGCGCGAAAAGACAGCGATATAGGGGAATCTATGAGAGGTGCGCAACTCACAGCGATATAGGGGATGCTATGAGAGGTGCGTGAATACACAGCGATATAGGGGACGTGATGAGATGTGCATGAAAACTCAGCGATATTGGGGAAGGTATGAGAGGTGCACAAAAACACAGCGATATAGGAGAAGTTATGAGAGGTGTGCGAAAACACAGCGATGTAGGGGAAGGTATGAAAGGTGCACGAAAACACAGAGATATATACGGGAAGGAATGGGAGGTGCATGAATACACAGCGATATAGGGGACGTTATGAGATGTGCATGAAAATGCAGCGATATTGGGGAAGGTATGAGAGGTGCACAAAAACACAACGATATAGGAGAAGTTATGAGAGGTGAGCAAAAACACGGCGATACAGGGGAAGCTATGAGAGGTGCGCGAAGGCACAGCATTATAAGGGATGCTATGGGATATGCGCGAATACACAGCGATATAGGGGACGTTATGAGATGTGCATGAAAACACGGCAATATAGGGGAAGGTATAAGAGCTGCGCAAAAATACAGTGATTTTGGAGAAGTTATGAGAGGTGCGTGAAAACACAGCGATATAAGGGAAGGTATGAGAGGTGCGCGAAAACACCGTGATATAGTGGAAGACATGAGAGGTGCGCAAAAACAGGGCAATATAGTGGAACCTATGGGATGTGCGCGAAACCACGGCGATACAGGGGAATGTATCAGAGTTGCGAGAAAACACAGCGATATAGGGGACGCTATGGCACATGCGCAAAAAAGCAGTGGCATAGGGGAAGGTATGAGAGGTGTGCGAGAACACGGCGATATAGGGGAAATTGTAAGAGGTGCGCGAAAACATGCAATACAGGAGAATGTATCAGAGGTGCGAGAAAACACAGCGATATAGGGAAGTAATGATAGGAGCGAAAACATAGCGATATAGGTGAAGACATGCGAGGTGCGCGAAAACACGGCGATATAGGGTAAGCTATGAGAGGTGATCAATACCACATCGATCAAGGGGAAGCTATGGGATGTGTGCAAAAACAGCGATGTAGGCGAAGCTATGGGAGTTGCGCGAAAACACAGCGATATAGGGGAAGTTATGAGATGTGCATGAATACACAGTGATAGTCGGGTAACCATGAGATGTGCATGAAAACACGGTGATATTGGGGAAGGTATGAGAGGTGTGCAAAAACACAGCGATATACGGGAATGCATGAGAGGAGTGCGAAAACAGGATGATATAGGGGAAGCTATGAACGGTGAGCAATAACACAGCGATAAAGGGGACATTATGAGATCTGCGCAAAAATACATTGTTATAGGGGAAGGTATGAGAGGTGCACGAAAACAGCGATGCAGGCGAAGCTATGGGAGGTGCGCGAAAACACAGCGATATAGGGGATGCTATGGGATGTGTGTGAAAACACAGTGATATAGGAGACGGTATGAGATGTGCATGAAAGCACAACGATATAGGGGAAGATATGAGAGGTACAGGAAGGCACAGCAATATAACGGATGGTATGGGATGTGCGCGAAAACACAGCGATATAGGGGACGCTATGGGAGGTGCGCGAAAACACGGCGATACAGGGGAATGTATCAGAGGTGCGAGAAAACACAGCGAGATAGGGGAAGTAATGAGAGGAGCGAAAACGTAGCGATCTAGGTGAAGGCATGAGAGGTGCGCGAAAACACAGCGATATAGGGGAAGCTATGAAAGGTGAGCAAAAACACGCCGATATAGGGGAAGCTCTCGAGGTGTGCAATAACACAGTGATAAAGTTGAATCTATGGGATGTGTGCGAAATGACACCGATATAGGGGAAGGTATGGGAGGTGCGCAAGGCACAGCGATATAGGGGATGCTATGGGAGGTGCATGAATACACAGCGATATAGGGGACGTTATGAGATGTGCAGGAAGAAGCAGCGATATTAGGGAAGATATAAGAGGTGCACAAAAACACAGCGATATAGGAGAAGTTATGAGAGGTGCGTGAAAACACAGCGATATAGAGGGAGGTATGAGAGGTGCACGAAAACACAGCGATACAGGGGAAGGTATGGGAGGTGCTCGAAAACAGGGCGATATAGGGGACCGTATGAGATTTGTATGAAAACATGGCGATATAGGGGAAGCTATGAGAGGTGCGCGAAAACACGACACCTAGGGGACGGCATGAGAGGTGCGCAAGGCACAGCGATATAGGGGATGCTATGGGAGGTGCGTGAATACACAGCGATATATGGGACGTTATGAGATGTGCATGAAAACGCAGCGATATTAGGGAAGGTATGAGAGGTTCACAAAAGCAAGGTGACATAGGAGAATGAATGGGAAGTGTGCGAAAACAGGGCGATATAGGTGAAGGTATGAGAACTGCGCAAAGGCACAGCAATATGTGGGAGGCTATGGGAGGTGCGCGACTACACAGTGATATAGGGAATGTTATGAGATGTGCATAAAAACACAGCGATATAGGGGAAGTTATGAGAGTTGCGCAAAAATGCAGCAATATAGGAGAAGTTATGAGAGGTGCGTGAAAACACAGCGATATAGGGGAAGGTATGAGAGGTGTGCGAAAACAGGGCAATATAGGGGAAGGTATGAGAGGTGTGCGAGAACACAGCAATATAGGGGAAATTCTAAGAGTGCGCGAAAACATGGCAATACAGGAGAATGTATCAGAGGTGCGTGAAAACTGCGATATAGGGGAAGTAATGATAGGAGCAAAAACATAGCGATATAGGTGAAGACATGCGAGGTGCGCAAAAACACGGCGATATAGGGGAAGCTATGAGAGGTGAGCAATAACACAGCGATCAAGGTGAAGCTATGGGTTGTGCGCGAAAACAGCGATGTAGTCGAAGCTATGGGAGGTGCACGAAAACATAGCGATATCGGAGAAGGTATGGGAGGTGCGAGAAAACAGGGCGATATCGGGGAAGGTATGGGAGGTGCGCGAAAACAGGGCGATATAGGGGAAGGTATGAGAGGTGCGCGAAGGCACAGTGATATAGGGGATGCTACGGGAGGTGCGCGAAAAAACAGCGATATAGGGGACGGTACGAGATGTGCATGAATACACGGCGATATTGGGGAAGCCATGAGAGGTGCTTGAAAACACAGCGACATAGGGGAAGGTATGAGAGGTGTGCAAAAACACAGCGATATCGGGGAAGTTATGGGAAGTGAGCAAAAACAGGGCGATATAGGGGAAGGTATGAGAGCTGCGTGAAAACACAGTGATATAGGGGAAGGTATGAGAGGAGTGCAAAAACAGGGCGATATAGGGGAAGTTATGAGAGGTGCGTGAAAACCCAGCGACATTGGGGACGTTATGAGATGTGCATGAAAACACGGTGATATTGGGGAAGGTATGAGAGGTGTGCAAAAACACAGCGATATACGGGAATGCATGAGAGGAGTGCGAAAACAGGGCGATATAGGGGAAGCTATGAGAGGTGAGCAATAACACAGCGATAAAGGGGAGATTATGAGATCTGCGCAAAAATACATCGATATGGGGAAGGTATGAGAGGAGCACGAAAACAGCGATGTAGGCGAAGCTATGGGAGGTGCGCGAAAACACAGCGATATAGGGAAGCTATGAGATGTGCATGAATACACGGCGATAGTCGGGAAGCCATGAGAGGTGTGCGAAAACACAGCGATATAGGGGAGGGTATGAGAGCTGCGTGAAAACACAGTGATATAGGAGAAGGTATGAGAGGAGCGCGAAAACTGGTCGATATAGGGGAAATTATGAGAAGTGCATGAAAACCTAGTGATATAGGGGATGTTATGAGATGTGCATGAAAACACGGCGATATAGGGGAAGGTATGAGAGGTGCGCGAAGGCACAGCGATTTAGGGGAAGGTATGAGAGGTGCACGAAAACAGCGATATAGGTGAAGGAATGGGAGGTGCGCGAAAACAGGGCGATATTTGGGAAGGTATGAGAGGTGCGCGAAGGCAAAGCAATATAAGGGATTCTATGGGAGGTGCGCGAATACACAGCGATATAGAGGACGTTATGAGATGTGCATAACAACATGGCGATACAGGGTAAGTTATGAGAGGTGTGCAAAAACACGGCAATATAGGGGAAGCTATGAGAGGTGAGCAATAACACAGCGATAAAGGTGAATCTGTGGGATGTGCACGAAAAAACAGCTATATAGGGGAAGGTATGAGAGGTGCGCAAGGCACAGCGATATAGGGGGAGGTACGAGAGGTGCACGAAAACACAGCAATATAGGGGAAGGTATGAGAGGTGAGCAAAAACCCGGCGATTTAGGGGAAACTATTAGAGGTGAGGAATAACAATGCGAAAAAGGTGAATCTATGGGATGTGCGCGAAAAGACAGCGATATAGGGGACGGTATGAAAGGTGCATGAATACACGGCGATATAGGGGAAGCTATGAGAGGTGTGCGAAATTACAGCAATACAGGGGAAGTTATGAGAGGTGCGTGAAAACACAGCGATATAAGGGGAGTATGAGAGGTACACGAAAACACAGCGATATAGGGGAAGGTATGGGAGGTGCTCGAAAACAGAGCGATATAGGGAAAGGTATGAGACGTGTGCGAAACACAGCATTATAGGGGATGGTATGGGAGATGCACGAAAACACAGTGATATAGGGGAAGACATGAGAGGTGCGTGAAAACAGAGTGATATAGGGGACGCTTTTGTACGTGCGCGAAAACACAGTGATATAGGGGAAGATATGAGAGGTGTGCGAGAACACGGCGATATAGGTGAAATTATGAGAGGTGCGCGAAAACACGTTGATACAGGGAACTGTAACAGAAGTGCAAGAACACAGAGCGATATAGGGGAAGTAATGAGAGGAGCGGAAACATAGCGATATAGGTGAAGAAATGAGAGGTGCGCGAAAACACGGCGATATAGGGGAACGTATGAGAGGTGCGCAAAAACACAGCGATGTAGGCGAAGCCATGGGAGGTGCACGGGAAACAGGGCGACATAGGGGAAGGTATGAGCAATGCGCGAAGGCACAGCGATAAAGAGGATGCTATGGGAGGTGCGTGAATACACACAGATGTAGGAGAGGTTATGAGATGTGCTTGAAAACACGGCGATATTGGAGAAGCCATGAGAGGTGTGCAAAAATACAGCGATATAGGGGACGGTATGGGAGCTGTGTGAAAACAGGGCGACATGGGGGAAGGTATGAGAGGTGCGCGAAGGCACAGCGATATAGGGGATGCTATGGCAGTTGCGCGAATACACAGCGATATATGGGACGTTAAGGGATGTGCATGAAAACGCGGCGATATTGGGGAAGCCATGAGAGGTACGCAAAAATACGGCGATATAGGAGAAATTATGAGAGGTGCACGAAAACACGGCGATATTGGGGAAGGTATGGGAGGTGCGCGAAAACAGGGCGATATAGGGGAAGTTATGAGAGGTGCGCGAATGCACAGCGATATAGGGGATGCTATGAGAGGTGCGCCAAAACACCGTGATATAGGGGAAGACATGAGAGGTGCGCAAAAAGAGGGCAATATAGTGGAACCTATGGGATGTGCGCGAAACCACAGCGATATAGGGGAATGCATCAGAGGTGCGAGAAAACACAGCGATATAGGGGACGTTAAGAGAGGTGCGTGAAAACACAGCGATATAGGGGAAGGTATGAGAGGTGCACGAAGGCACAGCGATATAGAGGATGCTATGGGAGGTGCAAGAAAACACAGCGATATAGGAGACGGTATGAGATGTGCATAAAAACATGGCGATATAGGGGGAGGTATGAGAGTTGCGCGAAAACTTGGCGTTACAGGGGAATGCATCAGAGGTGCCAGAAAACACAGCTATGTAGTGGAATACATGAGAGGTGTGCGAAAACAGGGCAATATAGTGGAAGCTATGGGATGTGTACGAAAACTGGGCGATATAGGGAAAGCTATGAGAGGTGTGCGAAAACACAGCGATATAGGGGACGCAATGGGACGTGCGCGAAAACACAGTGATATGGGGAAGGTATGAGAGGTGTGCGAGAACACGGTGATATAGGGAAAATTATGAGAAGTGTGCGAAAACACGGCGATACGGCAAAATGTATCAGATGTGCAAGAAAACACAGCGATATAGGGGAAGTATTGAGAGGAGCGAAAACATAGCGATCTAGGTGAAGACATGAGAGGTGCGCGAAAACACGGCGATATAGGGGAACCTATGAGAGGTGAGCAATAACACAGGTATAAAGGTGAATCTATGGGATGTGCGCGAAAAGACAGCGATATAGGGGAACCTATGAGAGGTGCGCAACTCACAGCGATATAGGGGATGCTATGAGAGGTGCGTGAATACACAGCGATATAGGGGACGTGATGAGATGTGCATGAAAACGCAGCGATATTGGGGAAGGTATGAGAGGTGCACAAAAACACAACGATATAGGAGAAGTTATGAGAGGTGAGCAAAAACACGGAGATACAGGGGAAGCTATGAGAGGTGCGCGAAGGCACAGCATTATAAGGGATGCTATGGGATATGCGCGAATACACAGCGATATAGGGGACGTTATGAGATGTGCATGAAAACACGGCAATATAGGGGAAGGTATAAGAGCTGCGCAAAAATACAGTGATATAGGAGAAGTTATGAGAGGTGCGTGAAAACACAGCGATATAAGGGAAGGTATGAGAGGTGCGCGAAAACACCGTGATATAGTGGAAGACATGAGAGGTGCGCAAAAACAGGGCAATATAGTGGAACCTATGGGATGTGCGCGAAACCACGGCGATACAGGGGAATGTATCAGAGTTGCGAGAAAACACAGCGATATAGGGGACGCTATGGCACATGCGCAAAAAAGCAGTGGCATAGGGGAAGGTATGAGAGGTGTGCGAGAACACGGCGATATAGGGGAAATTGTAAGAGGTGCGCGAAAACATGCAATACAGGAGAATGTATCAGAGGTGCGAGAAAACACAGCGATATAGGGAAGTAATGATAGGAGCGAAAACATAGCGATATAGGTGAAGACATGCGAGGTGCGCGAAAACACGGCGATATAGGGTAAGCTATGAGAGGTGATCAATACCACATCGATCAAGGGGAAGCTATGGGATGTGTGCAAAAACAGCGATGTAGGCGAAGCTATGGGAGATGCGCGAAAACACAGCGATATAGGGGAAGTTATGAGATGTGCATGAATACACGGTGATAGTCGGGTAACCATGAGATGTGCATGAAAACACGGTGATATTGGGGAAGGTATGAGAGGTGTGCAAAAACACAGCGATATACGGGAATGCATGAGAGGAGTGCGAAAACAGGATGATATAGGGGAAGCTATGAACGGTGAGCAATAACACAGCGATAAAGGGGACATTATGAGATCTGCGCAAAAATACATTGTTATAGGGGAAGGTATGAGAGGTGCACGAAAACAGCGATGCAGGCGAAGCTATGGGAGGTGCGCGAAAACACAGCGATATAGGGGATGCTATGGGATGTGTGTGAAAACACAGTGATATAGGAGACGGTATGAGATGTGCATGAAAGCACAACGATATAGGGGAAGATATGAGAGGTACAGGAAGGCACAGCAATATAACGGATGGTATGGGATGTGCGCGAAAACACAGCGATATAGGGGACGCTATGGGAGGTGCGCGAAAACACGGCGATACAGGGGAATGTATCAGAGGTGCGAGAAAACACAGCGAGATAGGGGAAGTAATGAGAGGAGCGAAAACGTAGCGATCTAGGTGAAGGCATGAGAGGTGCGCGAAAACACAGCGATATAGGGGAAGCTATGAAAGGTGAGCAAAAACACGCCGATATAGGGGAAGCTCTCGAGGTGTGCAATAACACAGTGATAAAGTTGAATCTATGGGATGTGTGCGAAAAGACACCGATATAGGGGAAGGTATGGGAGGTGCGCAAGGCACAGCGATATAGGGGATGCTATGGGAGGTGTGTGAATACACAGCGATATAGGGGACGTTATGAGATGTGCAGGAAGAAGCAGCGATATTAGGGAAGATATAAGAGGTGCAGAAAAACACAGCGATATAGGAGAAGTTATGAGAGGTGTGTGAAAACACAGCGATATAGAGGGAGGTATGAGAGGTGCACGAAAACACAGCGATACAGGGGAAGGTATGGGAGGTGCTCGCAAACAGGGCGATATAGGGGACGGTATGAGATTTGTATGAAAACATGGCGATATAGGGGAAGCTATGAGAGGTGTGCGAAAACACGACAATATAGGGGACGGTATGAGAGGTTCGCAAGGCACAGCGATATAGGGGATGCTATGGGAGGTGCGTGAACCCACAGCGATATACGGGATGTTATGAGATGTGCATGAAAACGCAGCGATATTAGAGAAGGTATGAGAGGTTCACAAAAACACAGCGACATAGGAGAATGAATGGGAAGTGTGCGAAAACAGGGCGATATAGGCGAAGGTATGAGAAATGCGCGAAGGCACAGCAATATGTGGGAGGCTATGGGAGGTGCGCGACTACACAGTGATATAGGGGACGTTATGAGATGTGCATTAAAATGCAGCGATATTAAGGAAGAAATAAGAGGTGCAGAAAAGAAGGGTGATATAGGAGAAGTAATGAGAGGTGTGTGAAAACATAACGATATGGGGAATGTATGAGAAGTGCACGAAAACACAGCGATATAGGGGAAGGTCTGGGAGGTGCGCGAAAACACAGCGATATAGGGGAAGGTATGAGAGGTGCACGAAGGCACAGTGATATAGGGGAGGCTATGGGTCGTGCGCGCAAACACGGCAATATAGGGGAACTTATGAGAAGTGCACAAAAACACGGCGATACAGGGGAATGTATCAGAGGTGCGAGAAAGCACAGCGATATAGGGGACGTTATGAGATGTGCATGAAAACACAGCGATATAGTGGAAGATATGAGAGGTACACGAAAACACGGCGATATGGGAGAATGTATCAGAGGTGTGAGAAAATACAGCGATATAGGGGAAGTAATGAGAGGAGCGAAAACATAGCGATCTAGGTGAAGACATGAGAGGTGCGCGAAAACACAGCGATATAGGGGAAGCTATGAGAGGTGAGCAAAAACACGGCGATATAGGGGAAGCTGTGAGAGGTGTGCAATAACACAGCGATAAATTTGAATCTATGGGAACTGCGCGAAAAGACAGCGATATAGGGGAAGGTATGAGAAGTGCGCAAGTCACAGCAATATAGGGGATGCTACGGGAGGTGCGCGAATGCACAGCGATATAGGGGACGTTATGAGATGTGCATTAAAATGCAGAGATATTAAGGAAGAAATAAGAGGTGCAGAAAAGAAGGGCGATATAGGAGAAGTTATGAGAGGTGTGTGAAAACATAACGATATAGGGGAATATATGAGAGATGCACGAAAACACAGCGATATAGGGGAAGGTCTGGGAGGTGCGCGAAAACACAGCGATACAGGGGAAGGTATGAGAGGTGCGCGAAGGCACAGTGATATAGGGGATGCTACGGGAGGTGCGCGAATGCACAGCGATATAGGTGACGTTATGAGATGTGCATGAAAACACGGCAATATAGGGGAAGGTATGAGATGTACGCAAAAGTACAGCGATATAGGAGAAGATATGAGAGGTGCGTGAAAACACAACGATATAGGGGAAGGTAGGAGAGGTGCACAATAATACAGCGATATAGGGGAAGGTATGGGAGGTGCGCGAAAACAGGGCGATATAGGGGACGTTATTGGATGTGCATAAAAACACGGCAAATGTAGGGGAAGGTAAGAGAGGTGCCCGAAAACACAGCGTTATAGGGCACGCTATGGGACGTGCGCGAAAACACGGCGATATAGGGGAAGCTATGAGAGGTGAGCAATAACACAGCGATCAAGGTGAAGCTATGGGTTGTGCGCGAAAACAACGATGTAGTCGAAGCTATGGGAGGTGCACGAAAACACAGCGATATAGGGGAAGCTATGAAAGGTGAGCAAAAACACGGCGATATAGGGGAAGCTCTGCGAGGTGTGCAATAACACAGTGATAAAGTTGAATCTATGGGATGTGTGCGAAAAGACACCGATATAGGGGAAGGTATGGGAGGTGCGCAAGGCACAGCGATATAGGGGATGCTATGGGAGGTGCGTGAATACACAGCGCTATAGGGGACGTTATGAGATGTGCAGGAAGAAGCAGCGATATTAGGGAAGATATAAGAGGTGCAGAAAACAAGGGCGATATAGGAGAAGTTATGAGAGGTGTGTGAAAACACAACGATATAGGGGAATGTATGAGAGATGCACGAAAACACAGCGATATAGGGGAAGGTCTGGGAGGTGCGCGAAAACACAGCGATATAGGGGATGCTATGGGATGTGTGTGAAAACACAGTGTTATATGAGACGGTATGAGATGTGCATGAAAACACAACGATATAGGGGAAGATATGAGAGGTACAGGAGGGCACAGCGATATAACGGATGGTATGGGATGTGCGCGAATACACAGCGATATAGGGGACGCTATGGGAGGTGCGCGAAAACACGGCGATACAGGGGAATGTATCAGAGGTGCGAGAAAACACAGCGAGATAGGGGTAGTAATGAGATGTGCAGGAAGAAGCAGCGATATTAGGGAAGATATAAGAGGTGCACAAAACCACAGCGATATGGGAGAAGTTATGAGAGGTGCGTGAAAACACAGCGATATAGAGGGAGGTATGAGAGGTGCACGAAAACACAGCGATACAGGGGAAGGTATGGGAGGTGCTCGAAAACAGGGCGATATAGGGGACGGTATGAGATTTGTATGAAAACATGGCGATATAGGGGAAGCTATGAGAGGTGCGCGAAAACACGACAATATAGGGGACGGTATGAGAGGTGCGCAAGGCACAGCGATATAGGGGATGCTATGGGAGGTGCGTGAATACACAGCGATATACGGGACGTTATGCGATGTGCATGAAAACGCAGCGATATTAGGGAAGGTATGAGAGGTTCACAAAAACACAGCGACATAGGAGAATGAATGGGAAGTGTGCGAAAACAGGGCGATATAGGCGAAGGTATGAGAAATGCGCGAAGGCACAGCAATATGTGGGAGGCTATGGGAGGTGCGCGACTACACAGTGCTATAGGGGACTTTATGAGATGTGCATTAAAACACAGCGATATGGGAGTAGTTATGAGAGGTGCGCAAAAATGCAGCAATATTGGAGAATTTATGAGAGGTGCGTGAAAACACAGTGATATAGGGGAAGGTAAGAGAGGTGTGCGAAAACAGGGCGATATAGGGGAAGGTATGAGAGGTGCGCGAAGGCACAGTGATATAGGGAATGCTACGGGATGTGCGCGAATGCACAGCGATATAGGAGACATTATGAGATGTGCATGAAAACACGGCAATATAGGGGAAGGTGTGAGATGTACGCAAAAGTACAGCGATATAGGAGAAGTTATGAGAGGTGCGTGAAAACGCAGCGATATAGGGGAAGGTATGAGAGGTGCACAATAATACAGCGATATAGGTGAAGGTATGGGAGGTGCGCGAAAACAGGGCGATATAGGGGACGTTATGAGATTTGCATGAAAACACATCAATATAGGGGAAGGTATGAGATGTGCACAAAAATACAGCGATATAGCAGAAGTTATGAGAGGTGCGTGAAAACACAGCGATACAGGGGAAGGTATGAGAGGTGCGCGAAAACACAGCGATATAGGGGACGCTATGGGAGGTGCGCGAAAACACAGCGATAAAGGGGACAGTACGATATGTGCATGAATACACGGTGATATTGGGGAAGCCATGAGAGGTGCATGAAAACACAGCGATATAGGGGAAGGTATGAGAGGTGTGCAAAAACACAGCGATATCGGGGAAGTTATGGGAAGTGAGCGAAAACAGGGCGATATAGGGGAAGATATGAGAGGTGCGCGAAGGCACAGTGATATAGGGGGCCATGGGAGGTGCACGAATACACAGCTATATAGGGGACGTTATGAGATGTGCATGAAAACACGGCAATATGGGGGAAGGTATGAGAGGTGCGCAAAAATACAGCATTATAGCAGAATTTATGAGAGGTGCGTGAAAACACAGTAATATAGAGGAAGGAATGGGAGGTGCGCGAAAACAGTGCGATATAGGGGAAGGTATGAGAGGTGCCTGAAAACACAGCGATATAGGGGAGGCTATGGGACGTGTGCGCAAACACGGCAATATCGGGGACGTTATGAGATGTGCATGAAAACACAGCGATACAGGGGAAGATATGACAGGTACATGAAAACACGGCGATATGGGAGAATGTATCAGAAGTGTGAGAAAACACAGCGATATAGGGGAAGTAATGAGAGGAGCAAAAACATAGCGATCTAGGTGAAGACATGAGAGGTGCGCGAAAACACGGCGATATAGGGCAAGCTATGAGAGGTGAGCAAAAACACGGCGATATAGGGGAAGCTGTGAGAGGTGTGCAATAACACAGCGATAAAGTTGAATCTATGGGATGTGCGCGAAAAGACAGCGATATAGGGGAAGGTATGAGAAGTGCGCAAGGCACAGCAATATAGGGGATGCTGTGGGAGGTGCGTGAATACACAGCGATATAGGGGACGTTATGAGATGTGCATTAAAATGCAGAGATATTAAGGAAGAAATAAGAGGTGCAGAAAGGAAGGGCGATATAGGAGAAGTTATGAGAGGTGTGTGAAAACATAACGATATAGGGGAATATATGAGAGATGCACGAAAACACAGCGATATAGGGGAAGGTCTGGGAGGTGCGCGAAAACACAGCGATATAGGGGAAGGTATGAGAGGTGCGCGAAGGCACAGTGATATAGGGGATGCTATGGGAGGTGCACGAATGCACAGCGATATAGGTGACGTTATGAGATGTGCATGAAAACACGGCAATATAGGGGAACGTATGAGATGTACGCAAAAGTACAGCGATATAGGAGAAGATATGAGAGGTGCGTGAAAACACAACGATATAGGGGAAGGTAGGAGAGGTGCACAATAATACAGCGATATAGGGGAAGGTATGGGAGGTGCGCGAAAACAGGGCGATATAGGGGACGTTATGAGATGTGCATGAAAACACGGCAATGAAGGGGAAGGTAAGAGAGGTGCCCGAAAACACAGCGTTATAGGGCACGCTATGGGACGTGCGCGAAAACACGGCGATATAGGGGAAGCTATGAGAGGTGAGCAATAACACAGTGATCAAGGTGAAGCTATGGGTTGTGCGCGAAAACAACGATGTAGTCGAAGCTATGGGAGGTGCACGAAAACACAGCGATATAGGGGAAGCTATGAAAGGTGAGCAAAAACACGGCGATATAGGGGAAGCTCTGCGAGGTGTGCAATAACACAGTGATAAAGTTGAATCTATGGGATGTGTGCGAAAAGACACCGATATAGGGGAAGGTATGGGAGGTGCGCAAGGCACAGCGATATAGGGGATGCTATGGGAGGTGCGTGAATACACAGCGCTATAGGGGACGTTATGAGATGTGCAGGAAGAAGCAGCGATATTAGGGAAGATATAAGAGGTGCAGAAAACAAGGGCGATATAGGAGAAGTTATGAGAGGTGTGTGAAAACACAACGATATAGGGGAATGTATGAGAGATGCACGAAAACACAGCGATATAGGGGAAGGTCTGGGAGGTGCGCGAAAACACAGCGATATAGGGGATGCTATGGGATGTGTGTGAAAACACAGTGTTATATGAGACGGTATGAGATGTGCATGAAAACACAACGATATAGGGGAAGATATGAGAGGTACAGGAGGGCACAGCGATATAACGGATGGTATGGGATGTGCGCGAAAACACAGCGATATAGGGGACGCTATGGGAGGTGCGCGAAAACACGGCGATACAGGGGAATGTATCAGAGGTGCGAGAAAACACAGCGAGATAGGGGTAGTAATGAGAGAAGCGAAAGCATAGCGATCTAGGTGAAGATATGAGAGGTGCGCGAAAACACAGCGATATAGGGGAAGCTATGAAAGGTGAGCAAAAACAAGGCGATATAGGGGAAGCTCTGCGAGGTGTGCAATAACACAGTGATAAAGTTGAATCTATGGGATGTGTGCGAAAAGACACTGATATAGGGGAAGGTATGGGAGGTGCCCAAGGCACAGCGATATAGGGATGCTATGGGAGGTGCGTGAATACACAGCGATATAGGGGACGTTATGAGATGTGCAGGAAGAAGCAGCGATATTAGGGAAGATATAAGAGGTGCACAAAACCACAGCGATATGGGAGAAGTTATGAGAGGTGCGTGAAAACACAGCGATATAGAGGGAGGTATGAGAGGTGCACGAAAACACAGCGATACAGGGGAAGGTATGGGAGGTGCTCGAAAACAGGGCGATATAGGGGACGGTATGAGATTTGTATGAAAACATGGCGATATAGGGGAAGCTATGAGAGGTGCGCGAAAACACGACAATATAGGGGACGGTATGAGAGGTGCGCAAGGCACAGCAATATGTGGGAGGCTATGGGAGGTGCGCGACTACACAGGGCTATAGGGGACGTTATGAGATGTGCATAAAAACACAGCGATATGGGGGAAGTTATGAGAGGTGCGCAAAAATGCAGCAATTTTGGAGAATTTATGAGAGGTGCGTGAAAACACAGTGATATAGGGGAAGGTAAAAGAGGTGTGCGAAAACAGGGCGATATAGGGGAAGGTATGAGAGGTGCGCGAAGGCACAGTGATATAGGGGATGCTACGGGATGTGCGCGAATGCACAGCGATATAGGAGACATTATGAGATGTGCATGAAAACACGGCAATATAGGGGAAGGTGTGAGATGTACGCAAAAGTACAGCGATATAGGAGAAGTTATGAGAGGTGCGTGAAAACACAGCGATATAGGGGAAGTTATGAGAGGTGCACAATAATACAGCGATATAGGGGAAGGTATGGGAGGTGCGCGAAAACAGGGCGATATAGGGGACGTTATGAGATTTGCATGAAAACACATCAATATAGGGGAAGGTATGAGATGTGCACAAAAATACAGCGATATAGCAGAAGTTATGAGAGGTGCGTGAAAACACAGCGATATAGGGGACGCTATGGGAGGTGCGCGAAAACACAGCGATAAAGGGGACAGTACGATATGTGCATGAATACACGGCGATATTGGGGAAGCCATGAGAGGTGCATGAAAACACAGCGATATAGGGGAAGGTATGAGAGGTGTGCAAAAACACAGCGATATCGGGGAAGTTATGGGAAGTGAGCGAAAACAGGGCGATATAGGGGAAGATATGAGAGGTGCGCGAAGGCACAGTGATATAGGGGGCCATGGGAGGTGCACGAATACACAGCTATATAGGGGACATTATGAGATGTGCATGAAAACACGGCAATATGGGGGAAGGTATGAGAGGTGCGCAAAAATACAGCATTATAGCAGAATTTATGAGAGGTGCGTGAAAACACAGTAATATAGGGGAAGGAATGGGAGGTGCGCGAAAACAGTGCGATATAGGGGAAGGTATGAGAGGTGCCTGAAAACACAGCGATATAGGGGAGGCTATGGGACGTGCGCGCAAACACGGCAATATCGGGGAACTTATGAGAAGTGCACGAAAACACGGCGATACAGGGGAATGTATCAGAGGAGCGAGAAAGCACAGCGATATAGGGGACGTTATGAGATGTGCATGAAAACACAGCAATATAGGGGAAGATATGAGAGGTACACGAAAACACGGCGATATGGGAGAATGTATCAGAGGTGGGAGAATGTATCAGAGGTTTGAGAAAACACAGCGATATAGGGGAAGTAATGAGAGGAGCGAAAACATAGCGATCTAGGTGAAGACATGAGAGGTGCGCGAAAACACGGCGATATATGGGAAGCTATGAGAGGTGAGCAAAAACACGGCGATATAGGGGAAGCTGTGAGAGGTGTGCAATAACACAGCGTTAAAGTTGAATCTATGGGATGTGCGCGAAAAGACAGCGATATAGGAGAAGGTATGAGAAGTGCGCACGGCGATACAGGGGAATGTATCAGAGGAGCGAGAAAGCACAGCGATATAGGGGACGTTATGAGATGTGCATGAAAACACAGCAATATAGGGGATGCCATGGGAGGTGCGTGAATACACAGCGATATAGGGGACGTTATGAGATGTGCATTAAAATGCAGCGATATTAAGGAAGAAATAAGAGGTGCAGAAAACAAGGGCGATATAGGAGAAGTTATGAGAGGTGTGTGAAAACATATCGATATAGGGGAATGTAGGAGAGATGCACGAAAACACAGCGATATAGGGGAAGGTCTGGGAGGTGCGCGAAAACACAGCGATACAGGGGATGCTATGGGATGTTCGTGAAAACACAGTGATATAGGAGACGGTATGAGATGTGCATGAAAACACAACGATATAGGGGAAGATATGAGAGGTACAGGAAGGCACAGCGATATAACGGATGTTATGGGATGTGCGCGAAAACACAGCTATATAGGGGACGCTATGGGAGGTGCGCGAAAACACAGCGATAAAGGGGACGGTACGAGATGTGCATGAATACACGGCGATATTGGGGAAGCCATGAGAGGTGCTTGAAAACACAGCGACATAGGGGAAGGTATGAGAGGTGTGCAAAAACACAGCGATATCGGGGAAGTTATGGGAAGTGAGCAAAAACAGGGCGATATAGGGTGAAGGTATGAGAGCTGCGTGAAAACACAGTGATATAGGGGAAGGTATGAGAGGAGTGCAAAAACAGGGCGATATAGGGGAAGTTATGAGAGGTGAGCAATAACACAGCGATAAAGGGGATATTATGAGATCTGCGCAAAAATACATCGATATGGGGAAGGTATGAGTGGTGTACAAAAACACAGCGATATACGGGAATGCATGAGAGGAGTGCGAAAACAGGGCGATATAGGGGAAGCTATGAGAGGTGAGCAATAACACAGTGATAAAGGGGATATTATGAGATCTGCGCAAAAATACATCGATATGGGGAAGGTATGAGAGGTGCACAAAAACAGCGATGCAGGCGAAGCTATGGGAGGTGCGCGAAAACACAGCGATATAGGGGAAGCTATGAGATGTGCATGAATACACGGCGATATTGGGGAAGCCATGAGAGGTGCATGAAAACACAGCGATATAGGGGAAGGTATGAGAGGTGTGCAAAAACACAGCGATATCGGGGAAGTTATGGGAAGTGAGCGAAAACAGGGCAATATAGGGGAAGGGATGAGAGGTGCGCGAAGGCACAGTGATATAGGGGGCTATGGGAGGTGCACGAATACACAGCTATATAGGGGACCTTATGAGATGTGCATGAAAACACGGCAATATGGAGGAAGGTATGAGAGGTGCGCAAAAATACAGCATTATAGCAGAATTTATGAGAGGTGCATGAAAACACAGTAATATAGGGCAAGGTATGAGAGGTGCACGAAAACACAGCCATATAGGGGAAGGAATGGGAGGTGCGCGAAAACAGTGCGATATAGGGGAAGGTATGAGAGATGCCCGAAAACACAGCGATATAGGGGAGGCTATGGGACGTGCGCACAAACACGGCAATATAGGGGAACTTATGAGAAGTGCACGAAAACAAGGCGATACAGGGGAATGTATCAGAGGTGCGAGAAAGCACAGCGATATAGGGGACGTTATGAGATGTGCATGAAAACACAGCGATATAGGGAAAGATATGAGAGGTACACGAAAACACGGCGATATGGGAGAATATATCAGAGGTGTGAGAAAACACAGCGATATAGAGGAAGTAATGAGAGGAGCGAAAACATAGCGATCTAGGTGAAGACATGAGAGGTGCGCGAAAACACGGCGATATAGGGGAAGCTATGAGAGGTGAGCAAAAACACGGCTATATAGGGGAAGCTGTGAGAGGTGTGCAATAACACAGCGATAAAGTTGAATCTATGGGATGTGCGCGAAAAGACAGCGATATAGGGG
Source organism: Mobula birostris (assembly GCF_030028105.1). Lineage (NCBI taxonomy): Eukaryota > Metazoa > Chordata > Chondrichthyes > Myliobatiformes > Myliobatidae > Mobula > Mobula birostris. Next base: position 160,265 of record NW_027278401.1, on the reverse strand, counting down.
AAGGTATGAGAAGTGCGCAAGGCACAGCAATATAGGGGATGCTATGGGAGGTGCTTGAATACACAGCGATATAGGGGACGTTATGAGATGTGCATTAAAATGCAGCGATATTAAGGAAGAAATAAGAGGTGCAGAAAACAAGGGCGATATAGGGGAAGTTATGAGAGGTGTGTGAAAACATAACTATATAGGGGAATGTATGAGAGATGCACGAAAACACAGCGATATAGGGGAAGGTCTGGGAGGTGAGCGAAAACACAGCGATATAGGGGATGCTATGGGATGTGCGTGAAAACACAGTGATATAGGAGACGGTATGAGATGTGCATGAAAACACAACGATATAGGGGAAGATATGAGAGGTACAGGAAGGCACAGCAATATAACGGATGGTATGGGATGTGCGCGAAAACACAGCGATATAGGGGACGCTATGGGAGGTGCGCGAAAACACAGCGATAAAGGGGACGGTACGAGATGTGCATGAATACACAGCGATATTCGGGAAGCCATGAGAGGTGCTTGAAAACACAGCGACATAGGGGAAGGTATGAGGGGTGTGCAAAGACACAGCGATATCGGGGAAGTTATGGGAAGTGAGCAAAAACAGGGCGATATAGGGGAAGGTATGAGAGCTGCGTGAAAACACAGTGATATAGGGGAAGGTATGAGAGGAGTGCAAAAACAGGGCGATATAGGGGAAGTTATGAGAGGTGCGTGAAAACCCAGCGACATTGGGGACGTTATGAGATGTGCATGAAAACACGGTGATATTGGGGAAGGTATGAGAGGTGTGCAAAAACACAGCAATATACGGGAATGCATGAGAGGAGTGCGAAAACAGGGCGATATAGGGGAAGCTATGAGAGGTGAGCAATAACACAGCGATAAAGGGGAGATTATGAGATCTGCGCAAAAATACATCGATATGGGGAAGGTATGAGAGGTGCACGAAAACAGCGATGTAGGCGAAGCTATGGGAGGTGCGCGAAAACACAGCGATATAGGGGAAGCTATGAGATGTGCATGAATACACGGCGATAGTCGGAAAGCCATGACAGGTGTGCGAAAACACAGCGATATAGGGGAAGGTATGAGAGCTGCGTGAAAACACAGTGATATAGGAGAAGGTATGAGAGGAGCGCGAAAACTGGGCGATATAGGGGAAATTATGAGAAGTGCATGAAAACCTAGCGATATAGGGGATGTTATGAGATGTGCATGAAAACACGGCGATATAGGGGAAGGTATGAGAGGTGCGCGAAGGCACAGCGATTTAGGGGAAGGTATGAGAGGTGCACGAAAACAGCGATATAGGTGAAGGAATGGGAGGTGCGCGAAAACAGGGCGATATTTGGGAAGGTATGAGCGGTGCGCGAAGGCAAAGCGATATAAGGGATGCTATGGGAGGTGCGCGAATACACAGCGATATAGAGGACGTTATGAGATGTGCATAACAACATGGCGATATAGGGTAAGTTATGAGAGGTGTGCAAAAACACGGCGATATAGGGGAAGCTATGAGAGGTGAGCAATAACACAGCGATAAAGGTGAATCTGGGATGTGCACGAAAAAACAGCTATATAGGGGAAGGTATGAGAGGTGCGCAATGCACAGCGATATAGGGGGAGGTACGAGAGGTGCACGAAAACACAGCAATATAGGAGAAGGTATGGAAGGTACTCGAAAACAGGGCGATATAGGGGAAGATATGAGAGGTATGCGAAGGCACAGCAATATAGGGGATGCTATGGGAGCTGCGCGAAAACACAGTGATATAGGGGAAGACATGAGAGGTGCGTGAATACAGGGCAATATAGTGGAAGCTATGAGAGGTGAGCAAAAACCCGGCGATTTAGGGGAAACTATTCGAGGTGAGGAATAACAAAGCGATAAAGATGAATCTATGGGATGTGTGCGAAAAGACAGCGATATAGGGGACGGTATGAGAGGTGCATGAATACACGGCGATATAGGGGAAGCTATGAGAGGTGCGTGAAAACACAGCAATATAGGGGACGGTATGTGAGGTGCGCAAGGCACAGCGATATAAGGGATGCTATGGGAGGTGCGTGAATACACAGCGATATACGGGACGTTATGAGATGTGCATGAAAACGCAGCGATATTAGGGAAGGTATGAGAGGTTCACAAAAGCAAGGCGACATAGGAGAATGAATGGGAAGTGTGCGAAAACAGGGCGATATAGGTGAAGGTATGAGAAGTGCGCGAAGGCACAGCAATATGTGGGAGGCTATGGGAGGTGCGCGACTACACAGTGATATAGGGGACGTTATGAGATGTGCATAAAAACACAGCGATATAGGGGAAGTTATGAGAGTTGCGCAAAAATGCAGCAATATAGGAGAAGTTATGAGAGGTGCGTGAAAACACAGCGATATAGGGGAAGGCATGAGAGGTACGCGAAGGCACAGTTATATAGGGGATCTATGGGAGGTGCACGAATACACAGCGATATAGGGGACGTTATGGGACGTGCGCGAAAACACGGCGATATAGGGGAAATTATGAGAGGTGCGCGAAAACACGGCGATACAGGGGAATGTATCAGAGGTGCGAGAAAACACAGCGAGATAGGGGAAGTAATGAGAGGAGCGAAAACATAGCGATCTAGGTGAAGACATGAGAGGTGCGCAAGGCACAGCGATATAGGGGATGCTATGGGAGGTGCGTGAATACACAGCGATATAGGGGATGTTATGAGATGTGCAGGAAGAAGCAGCGATATTAGGGAAGATATAAGAGGTGCACAAAAACACAGCGATATCGGAGAAGTTATGAGAGGTGCGTGAAAACACAGCGATATAGGGGAAGGTATGAGAGGTGCGCAACAATACAGCGATATAGGGGAAGGTATGGGAGGTGCGCGAAAACAGGGCGATATAGGGGACGTTATGAGATGTGCATGAAAACACGGCAATATAGGGGAAGGTAAGAGAAGTCCCTGAAAACACAGCGTTATAGGGCACGCTATGGTACGTGCGCGAAAACACGGTGATATAGGGGAAATTATGAGAAGTGCAAGAAAACACGGCGATACAGGGGAATGTATCAGAGGTGCGAGAAAGCACAGCGATATAGGGGACGTTATGAGAGGTACACGAAAACACGGCGATATGGGAGAATGTATCAGAGGTGTGAGAAAACACAGCGATATAGGGGAAGTAATAAGAGGAGCGAAAACATAGCGATCTAGGTGAAGACATGAGAGGTGCGCGAAAACACGGCGATATAGGGGAAGCTATGAGAGGTGAGCAAAAACACGGCGATATAGGGCAAGCTGTGACAGGTGTGCAATAACACAGCGATAAAGTTGAATCTATGGGATGTGCGCGAAAAGACATCGATATAGGGGAAGGTATGAGAAGTGCGCAAGGCACAGCAATATAGGGGATGCTATGGGAGGTGCGTGAATACACAGCGATATAGGGGACGTTATGAGATGTGCATTAAAATGCAGCGATATTAAGGAAGAAATAAGAGGTGCAGAAAACAAGGGCGATATAGGAGAAATTATGAGAGGTGCGAGAAAACACGGCGATACAGGGGAATGTATCAGAGGTGCGAGAAAGCACAGCGATATAGGGGACGTTATGAGATGTGCATGAAAACACAGCGATATAGGGGAAGCATGAGAGGTGCGCGAAGGCACAGCGATATAGGGGAAGCATGAGAGGTGCGCGAAGGCACAGCGATATAGGGGATTCAATGGGAGGTGCGCGAATACACAGCGATATAGGGGACGTTATGAGATGTGCATAAAAACACGGTGATATAGGGGAAGTTATGAGAGGTGTGCAAAAATACAGCAATATAGGAGAAGTTATGAGAGGTGAGTGAAAACACAGCGATATAGGAGGAGGAATGAAAGGTGCACGAAAACACAGCGATATAGGGGAAGGTATGGGAGGTGCTCGAAAACAGGGCGATATAGGGGAAGGTATGAGAGGAGTGCGAAGACACAGCAATATAGGGGATGCTATGGGAGGTGCGCAAATACACAGTGATATAGGGGAAGATATGAGAGGTGCGTGAAAGCAGGACAATATAGTGGAAGCTATGAGAGGTGAGCAAAAACACGGCGATATAGTGGAAGCAATGAGAGGTGAGCAATAATACAGTGATAAAGGTGAATGTATGGGATGTGCGCAAAAACACAGCTATATAGGGGAAGGTATGAGAGGTGCGCAAGGCACAGCGATATAGGGGATGCTATGGGAGGTGCGTGAATACACAGCGATATACGGGACGTTATGGGATGTGCATGAAAACGCAGCGATATTAGGGAAGTTATGAGAGGTTCACAAAAACACAGCAACTTAGGAGAATGAATGGGAAGTGTGCGAAAACAGGGCGGTATAGGCGAAGGTATGAGAAGTGCGCGAAGGCACAGCAATATGTGGGAGGCTATGGGAGGTGCACGACTACACAGTGATATGGGGACCTCATGAGATGTGCATAAAAACAGAGTGATATGGGGAGAAGTTATGAGAGGTGCGCAAAAATGCAGCAATATAGGAGAAGTTATGAGAGGTGCGTGAAAACACAGCGATATAGGGGAAGGTATGAGCGGTGCGCGAAAACACCGTGATATAGGGGAAGACATGAGAGGTGCACAAAAACAGGGCAATATAGTGGAAGCTATGGGATGTGTGCGAAAACACGGCGATACAGGGGAATGTATCAGAGGTGCGAGAAAACACAGCGATATAGGGGATGCTATGGGACGTGAGCAAAAAAACAGTGATGTAGGGGAAGGTATGAGAGGTGTGCGAGAACACTGCAATATTGGGGAAATTGTAAGAGGTGCGCGAAAACATGGCAATACAGGGGAATGTATCAGAGGTGCGAAAAAACACAGCGATATAGGGGAAGTAATGATAGGAGCAAAAACATAGCGATATAGGTGAAGACATGCGAGGTGCGTGTAAACACGGCGATATAGGGGAAGCTATGAGAGGTGAGCAATAACACAGCAATCAAGGTGAAGCTATGGGATGTGCGCAAAAACAGCGATGTATGCAAAGCTATGGGAAGTGCACGAAAACACAGCGAAATCGGGGAAGGTATGGGAGGTGCGCGAAAACAGGGCGATATAGGGGAAGGTATGAGAGGTGCGGGAAGGCACAGTGATATAGGGTATGCTACGGGAGGTGCGCGAATGCACAGTGATATAGTTGAGGTTATGAGATGTGCATGAAGACACGGCAATATAGGGGAAGGTATGGGAGGTGCGCGAAAACAGGGCGATATAGGGGACTATATGAGATGTGCATGAAAGCACATCAATATAGGGGAAGGTATGAAATGTGCGCAAAAATACAGCCATATAAGGGAAGGTATGAGAGGTGCACGAAAACACAGTGATATAGGGGAAGGTATAAGAGGTGCTCGAAAACAGGGCGATATAGTGGAAGGTATGAGAGGTGCCCGAAAACACAGCAATATAGGGGACGCTATGGGACGTGCACGAAAGCACAGTGATATAGGGGAAGTAATGAGAGGAGCGAAAACATAGCGATGTCAGCGAAGCTATGGGAGGTGCGCGAAAACACAGCGATAAAGGGGACGGTACGAGATGTGCATGTATACACGGCGATGTTGGGGAAGCCATGAGAGGTGCGTGAAAACACAGCGATATAGGGGAAGGTATGAGAGGTGTGCAAAAACACAGCGATATAGGTGAAGTTATGAGAGGTGGGTGACAACACAGCGATATAGTGGAAGGAATGAGAGGTGCACGAAAACACAGCGATATAGTGGAAGGAATGGGAGGTGCGCGAAAACAGGGCGATCTAGGGGATGGTATGAGAGGTGCGCGAAAACAGGGCAATATAGTGGAAGCTATGGGATGTGCGCGAAAACAGGGCGATATAGGGGAAGGTATGAGAGGTGCCAGAAAACACAGTGATATAGGGGACGCGATGGGACGTGTGCCAAAACATGGCGATATAGGGGAAATTATTAGAGGTGCGCGAAAACACGGAGATACAGGGGAATGTATCAGAGGTGCGAGAAAGCACAGCGATATAGGGGACGTTATGAGATGTGCATGAAAACACAGCGATATAGGTGAAGATATGAGAGGTGCACGAAAACACAGCGATATAGGGGAATGTATAGGAGGTGCGCAAAAACAGGGCGATATAGGGGAAGATATGAGAGGTATACGAAGGCACAGCGATATAAGGGATGTTATGCGGATGTGCGCGAAAACACAGTGATATAGGGGACGGAATGAGATGTGTATGAAAACACGGCGATATAGAGGAAGCTATGAGAGGTGCGCGAAAACACGGCAATATGGGAGAATATATCAGAGGTGCGTGAAAACACGACGATATAGGGGTAGCTATGAGGGGTGAGCAAAAACACGGCAATATTGGGGAAGCTATGAGATGTGTGCAATAACACAGCGATAAAGTTGAATCTATGGGAAGTGCGTGAATACACAGCGATATAGGGAATGTTATGAGATGTGCATGAAAACGCAGCGATATTAGGGAAGATATAAGAGGTGCACAAAAACACAGCGATATAGGAGAAGTTATGAGAGGTGTGTGAAAACACAGCGATATAGGGGAAGATATGAGAGGTGCAAAAAAACACAGCGATATAGGGGAAGGAATGAGAGGTGCGCGAAAACAGGGCGATATACAGGAAGGTATGAGAAGAGTGCGAAGGCACAGCAATATAGGGGATGCTATGGGAGGTGCGCGAAAACACAGTGATATAGGGGAAGACAAGAGAGGGGCGTGAAATCAGGGCAATATAGTGGAAGCTATGAGAGGTGAGCAAAAACACGGCGATATAGGAGAAGCTATAAGAAGTGAGCAATAACAGTGATAAAGGTGATTCTATGGGATGTGCATGAAAACACGGTAATATAGGGGAAGTTATGGGAGGTGCGCAAAATTGCAGCGATATAGGAGAAGTTATGAGAGGTGCGTGAAAACACAGCAATATAGGGGAAGGTATGAGAGGTGTGCGAAGGCGCAGCGATATAGTGGATGTTATGGGAGGTGCGCGAATACACAGTGATATATTTGAAGACATGAGGGGTGCGCGAAAGCAGGGCAATATAGTGGAAGCTATGAGAGGTGAGCAAAAACACGGCGATATAGGCGAAGTTATGAGAGGTGAGCAATAACACAGCGATGAAGGTGAATCTATGGGATGTGCGCAAAAAGAGAGCGATATAGGGGAAGGTATGCGAGGGGCGCAAGGCACAGCAATATAGTGGATGTTATGGGAGGTGCGCGAATACACAGTGATATATTTGAAGACATGAGGGGTGCGCGAAAGCAGGGCAATATAGTGGAAGCTATGAGAGGTGAGCAAAAACACGGCGATATAGGCGAAGTTATGAGAGGTGAGCAATAACACAGCGATGAAGGTGAATCTATGGGATGTGCGCAAAAAGAGAGCGATATAGGGGAAGGTATGCGAGGGGCGCAAGGCACAGCAATATAGTGGATGTTATGGGAGGTGCGCGAATACACAGTGATATATTTGAAGACATGAGGGGTGCGCGAAAGCAGGGCAATATAGTGGAAGCTATGAGAGGTGAGCAAAAACACGGCGATATAGGCGAAGTTATGAGAGGTGAGCAATAACACAGCGATGAAGGTGAATCTATGGGATGTGCGCAAAAAGACAGCGATATAGGGGAAGGTATGCGAGGTGCGCAAGGCACAGCAATATAGGGGATGCTATGGGAGATGCGTGAATACACAGCGATATACGGGACGTTATGAGATGTGCATGAAAACGCAGCGATATTAGGGAAGGTATGAGAGGTTCACAAAAGCACAGCAATATAGGAGAATGAATGGGAGGTGCGTGAAAACAGGGTGATATAGTGGAAGCTATGGGATGAGCGTGAAAACAGTGCGATATAGGGGAAGGTATGAGAGGTACCTGAAAACACAGCGATACAGGGGAAGGAATGAGAGGCGCGCGAAAACACGGCGATACAGGGGAATGTATCAGAGGTGCGAGAAAGCCCAGCGAAATAGGGGACGTTATGAGATGTGCATGAAAACACAGTGATATAGGGGAAGATATGAGAGGTACACGAAGGCACAGCGATATAGGGCATGCTATGGGATGTGCGTCAAAACACAGTGATATAGGAGACGGTATGAGATGTGCATGAAAACACGGCGATATAGGGGATGCTATGAGAGGTGCGCGAAAATACGGCGATATGGGAGAATGTATCAGAGGTGCGAGAAAACACAGCGATATAGGGGAAGTAATGAGAAGAGCAAAAACATAGCGATCTAGGTGAAGACATGAGAGGTGCGCGAAAAGACGTCGATATAGGGGAAGCTATGAGAGGTGAGCAAAAACACGGTGATATAGGGGAAGCTGTGAGAGGTGTGCAATAACACAGCGATAAAGTTGAATCTATGGGATGTGCACGTAAAGACAGCGATATAGGGGAAGGTATGAGAGGTGTGCAAAAACAGAGCGAAATAGTGGAAGGTATGAGAGGTGCGCGAAAACACCGTGATATAGGGGAAGACATGAGAGGTGCGCAAAAACAGGGCAATATATTGGAAGCTATGGGACATGCGCGAAAACACGGCGATACAGGGGAATGTATCAGAGGTGCGAGAAAACACAGCGATATAGGGTCGCTATGGGACGTGCGCAAAAAAACAGTGATATAGGGGAAGGTATGAGAGGTGTGCGAGAACGCGGCAATATAGGGGAAATTGTAAGAGGTGCGCAAAAACATGTCAATACAGGGGAATGTATCAGAGGTGCGAGAAAACACAGCGATATAGGGGAAGTAATGATAGGAGCAAAAACATAGCGATATAGGTGAAGACATGCGAGGTGCGTGAAAACACGGCGATATAGGGGAAGCTATGAGAGGTGAGCAATAAAACAGCAATGAAGGTGAAGCTATGGGCTGTGTGCGAAAACAGCGATGTAGGCAAAGCCATGGGAGGTGCACGAAAACAGCGAAATCGGGGAAGGTATGGGAGGTACACGAAGGTACAGCGCTATAGGGGATGCTATGGGATGTGCGTGAAAACACAGTGATATAGGAGACGGTATGAGATGTGCATGAAAACACGGCGATATAGGGGAAGCTATGATAGGTGCGCGAAAACACGGCGATATGGGAGAATGTATCAGAGGTGCGAGAAAACACAGCGATATAGGGGAAGTAATGAGAGGAGCGAAAACATAGCGATCTAGGTGAAGACATGAGAGGTGCGCGAAAACACGGCGATATAGGGGAAGCTATGAGAGGTGAGCAAAAACACGGCGATATAGGGGAAGCTGTGAGAGGTGTGCAATAACACAGCGATATAGTGGAATCTATGGGATGTGCGCGTAAAGACAGCGATATAGGGGAAGGTATGAGAGGTGCGCAAGGCACTGCGATATAGGGGATGCTATGGGAGGTGCGTGAATACACAGCGATATAGGGGACGTTATCAGATGTGCATTACAACGCAGCGATATTAGGGAAGATATAAGAGGTGCGCAAAAACACAGCGATATAGGAGAAGTTATGAGAGGTGTGTGAAAACACAGCAATATAGGGGAAGGTATGAGAGGTGTACAAAAACACAGCGATATAGGGGAAATTATGAGAGGCGCGCGAAAACACGGCGATACAGGGGAATGTATCAGAGGTGCGAGAAAGCACAGCGATATAGGGGACGTTATGAGATGTGCATGAAAACACAGTGATATAGGGGAAGATATGAGAGGTGCGTGAAGGCACAGCGATATAGGGGATTCTATGGGAGGTGCGCGAATACACAGCGATATAGGGGACGTTATGAGATGTGCATAAAAACACGGCGATATAGGGGAAGTTATGAGAGGTGCGCAAATATACAGCAATTTAGGAGAAGTTATGAGAGGTGAGTGAAAACACAGCGATATAGGGGAAGGTATGGAAGGTGCACGAAAACAGGGCGATATAGGGGAAGGTATGAGAGGAGTGCGAAGACACAGCCATATAGGGGATGCTATGGGAGGTGCGCGAAAACACAGTGATATAGGGGAAGACATGAGAGGTGCGTGAAAGCAGGACAATTTAGTGGAAGCTATGAGAGGTGAGCAAAAACACGGCGATATAGGGGAAGCTATGAGAGGTGAGCAATAACACAGCGATAAAGGTGAATCTATGGGATGTGCGCGAAAAGACAGCGATATAGTGGATGGTATGAGAGGTGCACAAGGCATAGCGATATGGGGGATTCTATGGGAGGTGCGCGAATACACAGCGATATAGGGGACGTTATGAGATGTGCATAAAAACACGGCGATATAGGGGAAATTATGAGAGGTGTGCAAAAATACAGCAATATAAGAGAAGTTATGAGACATGCGTGAAAACACAGCGATATAGGGGGAGGTATGGGAGGTGCTCGAAAACAGGGCGATATAGGGGACGGTATGAGAGAAGTGCGAAGACACAGCAGTATAGGGGATGCTATGGGAGGTGCGCAAAAACACAGTGATATAGTGGAAGACATGAGAGGTGCGTGAAAGCAGGACAATATAGTGGAAGCTATGAGAGGTGAGCAATAACACAGTGATAAAGGTGAATCTATGGGATGTTCGCAAAAACACAGCTATATAGGGGAAGGTATGAGAGGTTCACAAAAACACAGCGACAGGAGAATGAATGGGAAGTGTGCGAAAACAGGGCGATATAGGCGAAGGTATGAGAAGTGCGCGAAGGCACAGCAATATGTGGGAGGCTATGGGAGGTGCGCGACTACACAGTGATATGAGGACGTTATGAGATGTGCATAAAAACACAGCGATATGGGGAAAGTTATGAGAAGTGCGCAAAAATGCAGCAATATAGGAGAAGTTATGAGAGGTGTGTGAAAAGACAGCGATATGGGGGAAGGTATGAGAGGTGTGCAAAAACAGTGCGATATAGTGGAATGTATGAGAGGTGCGCAAAAACACCGTGATATAGGGGAAGACTTGAGAGGTGCGCAAAAACAGGGCAATATAGTGGAAGCTATGGGACATGCGCGAAAGCATGGCGATACAGGGGAATGTATCAGAGGTGCGAGAAAACACAGCGATATAGGGGACGCTATGGGACGTACGCAAAAAAACAGTGATATAGGGGAAGGTATGAGAGGTGAGCAAAAACGGGGCAATATATTGGAAGCTATGGGACATGCGCGAAAGCACGGCGATACAGGGGAATGTATCAGAGGTGCGAGAAAACACAGCGATATAGGGGACGCTATGGGACGTGCGCAAAAACACAGTGATATAGGGGAAGGTATGAGAGGTGTGCGAGAACACGGCAATATAGGGGAAATTGTAAGAGGTGCGCAAAAACATGTCAATACAGGGGAATGTATCAGAGGTGCGAGAAAACACAGCGATATAGGGGAAGTAATGATAGGAGCAAAAACATAGCGATATAGGTGAAGACATGCGAGGTGCGTGAAAACACGGCGATATAGGGGAAGCTATGAGAGGTGAGCAATAACACAGCAATGAAGGTGAAGCTATGGGCTGTGTGCGAAAACAGCGATGTAGGCAAAGCTATGGGAGGTGCACGAAAACAGTGAAATCGGTAAGGTATGGGAGGTACACGAAGGCACAGCGCTATAGGGGATGCTATGGGATGCGCGTGAAAACACAGTGATATAGGAGACGGTATGAGATGTGCATGAAAACACGGCGATATAGGGGAAGCTATGATAGGTGCGCGAATACACGGCGATATGGAAGAATGTATCAGAGGTGTGAGAAAACACAGCGATATAGGGGAAGTAATGAGAGGAGCGAAAACATAGCGATCTAGGTGAAGACATGAGAGGTGTGCGAAAACTCTCATGTGTTTTCACGCACCTCACATAGCGTCCCCTATATTGCCATGTTTTCGCACATCTTCCATAGCTTCCCCTATATCGCTGTGTTTTCTCGCACTTCTGCTACCTTCCCCTAAGTCTCTCTGTTGTCGTGTACCTCCCCTGGCTTCCCATATATCGCTGAGTTTTCGTGCAACCCTCATACATTCCCCTACATCGCTGTGTTTTCGCGCACCTCTCATAGCTTCCCATATATTTCGATGTTTTCGCGCACCTCTCATCGCTTTCCCCAAATCGCTGTGTTTTTGCGTACCTTCCATATTATCTCACATATTGCCGTCATCTGGCGCACCTCGCATAGCTTCCCCGCCATCCTTGTGTTTTCGTTCACCTCTCATACCTTCCTCTACATCGCTCTGTTTTCGAGTGCCTATCATACCTTCCCCTATATCACTGTGTTCTCGTGCAGCTCTCATAGCTTTCCATATATTGCAATGCTTTCGTGCACCTCTCATAGCTTCCCCCAAATCACTGTGTTTTCACGCACCTCTCATAGCTTCCAGTATATCGCTGTGTTTTCGCACACCTCGCATAGGTCCCCTATGTTGTTGTGTTTTCGCGCACCTCTCATACTTTCCCCTATATCACTGTGTTTTTGCTAACCTCTCACAGCTGTGCCTATATCGCCGCGTTTTCGCGCACCTCCCATAGCTTCCCATATATCACTATGTTTTCACGCACCTCGCATACCTACCCCTATATCGCTGTGTTTACGCGCTCGTCTCAGAGCTTCCCCTATATTGCTTTGTTTCCACGCACCTCCCATAGATTCCCCTATATCGCTGTGTTTTCACGCACCTCTGAAACCTTCCCCTATATCGCTCTGTTGCTGTGCACCTCCCATACCGTCCCATTATCGCCGTGTTTTCGTGCACTTCCCATAGCTTCCCCAATATGGCTGTGCTTCCGAGCACCTCTCATAGCTTCTCCTCGATTGCAGTATTTTCCTGCACATCACATAGCTTCCCCAATATCATTGTGTTTTCGCACAACTCTGATACCTTCCCGTATATAGCTGTGTTTTCGCTCCCCTAGATCACCGTCTTTTCGCGCACCTCTCACATCTACCCCTATATCGCTGTGTTATCAAGCAGCTCTCATAGCTTCCCCTATATTGCTGTGTTTTTGCATACCTCCCATAACTTTCGCTTTCTCGCTGTTTTGGCACACCTCTCATAGCTTGCCATATATTGCCATATTTTCGCAAACCTCTCATAGCTTCCCCTAGATCACTGTGTTTTCACTCTCCTCACAGAGCTTCCGCTATATCGCCATATTTTCGTACACCTCCCATAGTTTCCCCTATTTCGCTGTGTCTTCTCGCACCTCTGTTACGTTCCCCTATTTCGCTCCGTTGTCGCAAACCTCCCATGGTTTCCCATATATCACTTGTGTTTTCGTGCACCTCTCATACTTTCTCCTATATCGCCTTGTTTTCTTGCATCTCTCATACCTTCCCCTATGTCGCTCTGTTTTCGTGCACCTCCTGTATCTTCCCATATATCACTGCATTTTCATGCACCTCTCATAGCTTTCCCTATATCGCTATGTTTTCACGCACCTCCCATAGCTTCCCCTATATCGCTGTGTTTTTGTGCACCTCTCATACCGTCCCATATATTGCTCAGATAACACTCCCCTCTGATAGCTTCCCCTATATCACCATGTTCTCACGCACCTCTCACAGCTTCAACTAAGTCGATGTGTTCGCGCACCTCTCATAGCTTCCCCTGTATCGATGTGTTCTCGTGCACCTCTCATCGCTTCCCCTATATCACTGCATTTTCGCGCAGCTCTCATAGCTTCCCCTATATCGCTGTGTTTTCGCGCACCTCTCATACCTTCCATTATATCGCTGCGTTTCCGCGCACTTCTCGTAGCCTCGCCTATGTCGATGTATTTTCACTCATCCCTCATAAATTCCCCAATATCGCCGTGTTTTCATGCACCTCCCATAGGTTCCCCTACATCGCTGTGTTTTCGCGTGCCTATCATACCTTCCCCAATATCACTGTGTTCTCGTGCACCTCTCATAGCTTTCCATATATTGCAATGTTTTCGTGCACCTCTCATTGCTTCCACCAAATCACTGTTTACGCGCACCTCTCATAGTTTCCCCTGTATCGCTGTGTTTTCGCACACCTCACATCGTTCCCCTATATTTCTCTGTTTTTGCGCACCTCTCATACCTTCCCCTAAATCGCTGTGTTTTTGCTGACCTCTCACAGGTGTGCCTATATCGCCGTGTTTTCACGCACCTCCCATAGCTTCCCATATATCACTGTGTTTTCACGCACCTCGCATACCTACCCCTATATCGCTGTGTTTTCGCGCACGTCTCAGAACATCCCGTATATTGCAGTGTTTTCGTGCACCTCCCATAGCTTCCCCTATATCGCTGTGTTTTCTCGCACCTCTGAAACCTTCTCCTATATCGCTCTGTTGTCGTGCACCTCCCATACCGTCCCATTATCGCTGTGTTTTCGTGTACTTCCCATAGCTTCTCCAATATGGCTGTGCTTTCGCGCACCTCTCATAGCTTCTCCTATATTGCTGTGTTTTCCCGCACCTCACATAGCTTCCCCAATATCATTGTGTTTTCGCACACCTCTGATACCTTCCCGTATATCGCTGTGTTTTTGCTCACCTTTTATAGCTTCCCCTAGATCGCCGTTTTTTCGCGTACCTCTCACATCTACCCCTATATCGCTGTGTCATGAAGCAGCTCTCTTAGCTTCCCCTATATTGCTGTGTTTTTGCATACCTCCCATAGTTTCCGCTTTCTCGCTGTTTTCGCACACCCGTCATAGCCTGCCATATATTGTTATATTTTCACAAACCTCTCATACCTTCCCCTAGATCGCTGTGTTTTCACGCTCCTCACAGAGCTTGCCCTATATCGCCATGTTTTCATGCACCTCCCATAGCTTCCCCTATATCGCTGTGTCTTCTCGCACCTCTGTTATCTACCCCTATATCGCTCCGTTGTCACACACCTCCCATGGCTTCCCCTATATCGCTGTGTTTTCGTGCACCTCTCTTACTTTCTCCTATATCGCCTTGTTTTCTCGCACCTCTCATACCTTCCCCCATATCGCTCTGTTATCATGCACCTCCCATAGGTTCCCCTACATCGCTGTGTTTTCTGGCACCTCTCATAGCTTCCCCTATATCGTTGTGCTATCGCGTACCTCGCATCGCTTCCTCTATATCGTTTTTTTTCGCGCACCTCTCATACCTTCAGGTACATCGATGTGTGTTTGCGCACCATCCATAGTTGCCCCTATATCACTTTGTTTTCTGGCACCTCTTATAGCTTCCCCTATATCGCTGTGTTTTCGCGCACCTCTCATACCTTCCCCTATATCGCCGTGTTTTCACGCACCTCCCATAGCTTTCCATATATCACTGTATTTTCATGCACCTCGCATACCTACCTCTATATCGATGTGTTTTCGCGCACGTCTCAGAGCATCCCGTATATTGCTGTGTTTTCGCGCACCTCCCATAGCTTCCCCTATATCGCTGTGTTTTCGTGCACTTCCCATAGCTTCCCCAATATGGCTGTGCTTTTGCGCACCTCTCATAGCTTCTCCTATATTGCTGTGTTTTCCCGCACCTCACATAGCTTCCCCAATATCATTGTGTTTTCACACACCTCTGATACCTTCCCGTATATCACTGTGTTTTCGCTCACCTCTTATAGTTTCCCCTAGATTGCAGTCTTTTCGCGTACCTCTCACATCTACCCCTATATCGCTGTGTCATGAAGTAGCTCTCATAGCTTCCCCTATATTGCTGTGTTTTTGCATACCTCCCATAGCTTTCGCTTTTTTGCTGTTTTCGCACACCCCTCATAGCCTGCCATATATTGCTATATTTTCACAAACCTGTCATACCTTCCCCTAGATCGCTGTGTTTTCATGCTCCTCACAGAGCTTGCCCTATATCGCCATGTTTTCATGCACCTCCCATAGCTTCCCCTATATCGCTGTGTCTTCTCGCACCTTTGTTACCTTCCCCTATATTGCTCCGTTGTCACACACCTCCCATGGTTTCCCCTATATCGCTGTGTTTTCGCGCACCTCTCATACCTTCAGGTACATCGATGTGTGTTTGCGCACCATCCATAGCTTCCCCTATATCACTTTGTTTTCTGGCACCTCTCATAGCTTCCCCTATATCGCTGTGTTTTCGCGCACCTCTCATACCTTCCCCTAGATCGCCGTGTTTTCACGCACCTCACATACCTTCCCCTATGTCCTGTTTTTGTCCTCCTCTCATACCTTCCCCTGCATCGATGTGTTTTTGCGCACCTTTCATACCTGCCCCTATAACGCGTTTTTCGCAGACCTTTCATAGCTTCCCCTACATCTCTGTGTTTTCGCGCATTTCTGATTTCTTCTCCTATATCTCCGTCTTTTCACGCACCTCGCATAGCTTCCACTATATTGCTGTGTTTTCTTTCACCTCTGATACCTTCCCCTATATAGCTCTGTTTTCGCCTACCTCTCGTAGCTTCCCATATATCGCTGCGTTTTCGCGCACCTCTCACATCTTTCCCTATGTCGCTGTGTTATCGAGCAGCTTTCATAGCTTCCCCTATCCCGCTGTGTTTTCGCATACCTCCCATAGCTTCCCCTATATTGCTGTGTTTTCCCATACCTCCCATAGCTTCCACTATATCGCTATGTTTTCTTTCACCTCTCATAACTTCCCCTTTATTGCTATGTTTTCGTGCACCTCTCATACACTGTCTTACATCGCTGTGTTTTAGCGCACCTCTCTTACCCTCAATGATATCACTGTGTTCTCACGCATGTCCCATACCATAAGACCATAAGGAGCAGAAGTAGGCCATTCGGCCCATTGAATCTGCTCCGCCATTTTATCATGAGCTGATCCATTTTCTCCTAATTAGTCCCACTCCCCCGCCTTCTCACCATAACCTTTGATGCCCTGGCTACTCAGATACCTATCAATCTCTGCCTTAAATACACCCAATAACTTGGCCTCCACTGCTGCCCGTGGCAATAAATTCCATAGATTCACCACCCTCTGACTAAAAAAATTTCTTCGCATTTCTGTTCTGAAAGGGCGCCCTTCAATCCTTAAGTCATACCCTCACGTACTAGACTCCCCCATCATGTGAAACAACTTTGCCACATCCACTCTGTCCATGCCTTTTAACATTCGAAATGTTTCTATGAGGTCTTCCCTCATTCTTCTAAACTCCAAAGAATACAGTCCAAGAGCGGACAAACGTTCCTCATATGTTAACCCTCTCATTCCCGGAATCATTCTAGTGAATCTTCTCTGTACCCTCTCCAACATCAGCACATCATTTCTTAAATAAGGAGACCAAAACTGCCCACAGTACTCCAAGTGAGCTCTCACCAGCGCCTTATAGAGCCTCAACATCACATCCCTGCTCCTATACTCTATTCCTCTAGAAATGAATGCCAACATTGCATTCACCTTCTTCACTACTGACTCAACCTGGAGGTTAACTTTAAGGGAATCCCATACGAGCATTCCCAAGTCCCGTTGCATCTCAGAACTTTGAATTCTTTCCCTATTTAAATAATAGTCTGCCCGTTTATTTTTTCTGCCAATGTGCATAACCATACATTTTCCAACATTGTACTTCTTTGCCACTTCTCTGCCCATTCTTCCAATCTACCCAAGTCTCTCTGAAGACTCTCCGCTTCCTCAGCACTACCAGCCCCTCCACCTACCTTCGTATCGTCAGCAAACTTAGCCACAAAGCCATCTATTCCATAACCCAAATCGTTGATGTACAATGTAAAAAGAAGCGGCCCCAACACTGATCCCTGTGGAACACCACTGGTAACCGGCAGCCAACCAGAATAGGATCCCTTTATTCCCACTCTCTGTTTCCTGCCAATCAGCCAAAACTCTATCCACGTATGTAACTTTCCTGTAATTCCATGGGCTCTTATCTTGTTAAGATATATATATCTTCCGCTATATCGCTGTGATTTCGCGCACCTCGCATACCTTCCACTATATCTTTGAGTTTTTGCGCACCTCTCATACCTTCCACTATATCGATGTGTTCGCGCACCTCTCGAAGCTTCCCCTGTATTCATGTGTTCTCGCGCACTTCTTATCCCATCCCCTATAGCGCCGTGTTTTCGCGCACCTCTCATAGCTTCCCCTA
The DNA here is from genome assembly GCF_030028105.1 of Mobula birostris. NCBI lineage: Eukaryota > Metazoa > Chordata > Chondrichthyes > Myliobatiformes > Myliobatidae > Mobula > Mobula birostris. The sequence continues at coordinate 142,177 of NW_027278401.1, read as the reverse complement.
TATCGATGTGTCTTTGCGCACCTCGCAAACCGGCCCCTATGTCGTTGTGTTTTTGTGCACCTCTCATACCTTCCACTATATCGATGTGATTTTGCGCACCTCTCGTAGCTTCCCCTGTATTGATGTGTTTTCGCGCACCTCTCATATCTTCCCCCATATTGCCGTGTTCTGGTCCACCTCACCTAGCTTCCTCTACATCGCTGTGCTTTCGCGCACCTCCCATAGATTCCCCAATATGGCTGTGTTTTCGTGCACCTCTTATACCTTCCCCTGTATCGCTGTGCACTCGCACACCTCCCATAGCTTCCCCGACATCGCTGTGATTTCGCACAACTCCCGTGGCTTCCCCTATATCGCTGTGTTTTCGCGCACCTCGCATTCCTTCCTCTATATCGTTGTGTTTTCGCCACCTCTCATACCTCCCCTATATCGCTGTGTTTTCACGCATCTCCCATAACTTCCCATTTTTCGCCGTGTTTTCGCGCACCTATCATAGCTTCCCATATATTGCAATGTTTTCCCGCACCTATCACTCTTTCCCCAAATCACTGTGTTTTTGCGCACCTCTCATAGCTTCTCCTATATCGCTGTGTTTTCCCGCACCTTCCATGGCTTCCCCAATATCATTGTGTTTTTGCTCACCTCTGATACCTTCCCCTATATTGCCGAGTTTTCGCACACCTCTCACATCTTTCCCTATATCGCTGTGTTATCTAACAGCTTTCATGGCTTCCCATATATTGCTGTGTTTTCGCATACCTCCCACTGCTTCCGCTGTATCGCTGTTTTAGCACACCTCTCATAGCTTGCCATATATGGCGATATTTTCGCACACCTCTCATAACTTCCCTTAGATCGCTGTGTTTTCACGCACCTCCCATAGCGTCCCCTGTATCTCTCTGTTGTCGTGCACCTCCCCTGGCATCCCATATATCGCTGTGTTCTCGCGCACCCCTCATACCTTCCCCTACATCTCTGTGTTTTCACGCATTTCTCATAGATTCTCCTATATCTCGGTCTTTTCACACACCTCCCATAGCTTCCACTATATTGCTGTGTTTTCTTGCCCCTCTCATACCTTCCCCTATATCGTTCTGTTTTCGTGCACCCCCCATAGCTTCCCATCTATCATTGTGTTTTCACGCACCTCTCATATCTTCCACTATATCGCTGTGTTTTCGCGCACCTCTCGTAGCCTCCCCTATATCGGTGTTTTCGCGCACCGCTCACAACTTCGCCTATATCGCTGTGTTTTCATGCACCTCCCATAGGTTTACCTACATCGCTGTGTATTTGCATGCCTATCATATCCTCCCCTCTGTTGCTGTGTTTTCGTGCACCTCTCATAGCTTTCCATATATTGCATTGATTTCACGCACCTCTCATAGCTTCCCCCAAATCGCGGTGTTTTCATGCACCTCTCATACCTTCCCCTATATCGCTGTGTTTTTGCTGACCTTTCACAGCTGTGCCTATATCGCCGTGTTTTCGCGAACCTCCCATAATTTCACATATAGCACTGTGTTTTCACGCACCTCGCATACCTACCTCTATATTGCTGTGTTTTCTCGCACCTCCCATAGCTTCCCCTATATCGCTGTGTTTTCTCTCACCTCTGAAACCTTCCCCTGTATCGCTGTGTTGTCGTGCACCTCCCATAACTTCCCCTACATGGCTGTGTTTTCGCGCACCACTTATAGCTTCCCCAATATGGCTGTGTTGTCGCGCACGTCTCATACCTTCCCCTGTATCGCTGTGTTTTCGCACACCTCCCATACCTTCCCTAATATCATTGTGTTTTCGCACACCTCTGATACATTCCCCTATATCGCTGTGTTTTCGTGCACCTCTCACATTTTCCACTATATCGCTGTGTTATCGAGCACCTCTCATACCTTCCCCTGCATCGCTGTGTTTTCGCACACCTCTCATAGCTTGCCATATATGGCGATGTTTTCGCACACCTCTCATAACTTCCCGTAGATCGCTGTGTTTTCGGGCATCTCACATAGCGTCTCCTATATCGCCACGTTTTCGCACACCTCCCATAGCTTCCCCAATATCGCTGTGTTTTCTCACTCCTCTGATACTTTCCACTATATCGCTCTGTTGTCATGCACTTCCCATGGCTTCACAAATATCGCTGTTTTTTCGTGCACTACTCATACCTTCCCCTACATCGCTGTGTTTTCGTGCACCTCTCATACTTTCTACTATAATGCCGTATTTTCACACACCTCCCATAGCTTCCACTATATTGCTGTGTTTTCTTTCACCTCTCATACCTTCCCCTATAGCGCTCTGTTTTCGCGCACCTCTCGTAGCTTCCCATATATCGCTGCGTTTTCGCGCACCTCTCAAAGCTTTCCCTATATCGTTATGTTTTCGCGCACCTCCCATAGATTCCCCTATATCGCTGTGTTTTTGTGCACCTCTCATACCGTCCCATATATCGCTCAGATAACGCTCCCCTCTCATAGCTTCCCCTATATCACCGTGTTTTCGTGCACCTCTCATAGCTTACCCTATATCGCTGTGTTTTTGCACACCTCACATGCCTTCCGCTATATCATTGAGGTTTTGCGCACCTGTCATACCTTCCACTATAATGCGTTTCCTCGCAGACCTCTCATAGCTTCCCCTATATCGCTGTGTTTTCGCGCACCTCGCATACCTTACACTATATCGATGTGTTTTTGCGCAATTCTCATACCTCCCCCTATATCGCTGTATTTTCATACACCTCCCATAGCTTCCCTTTTTTCGCCGTGTTTTCGTACACCTCTTTTAGCTTCCCATATATTGCGATGTTTTCGGATACCTCTCATCGCTTTCCCCAAATCGCTGTGTTTTTGCGCACCTCCCATAGATTCCCCAATATGGCTGTGTTTTCATGCATCTCTTATACCTTCCCCTGCATCGCTGTGTTTTCGCACACCTCCCATAGCTTCCCCGATACCGCTGTGATTTTGTGCACCTCTCATATCTTACCCTATAGTGCTGTGTTTTTGCGCACCTCCCATACCTTCCCATTATTGCTGTGTTTTCGAGCACCTCCCATAGATTCCCCTATATCGCTGTGTTTTCTCGCAGCTCTCATAGCTTCCCCTATATTGTTGTGTTTTCGCGCACCTTGCATAGCTTCCCCAATATCATTGTGTTTTTGCTCACCTCTGATACCTTCCCCTATATTGCCGAGTTCTCGCACACATCTCACATCTTTCCCTATATCGCTGTGTTATCAAACAGCTTTCATGGCTTCCCATATATTGCTGTGTTTTCGCATACCTCCCACTGCTTCTGCCATATTGTTGTTTTCGCACACGTCTCATAGCTTCCCCTATATCGCCGTGTTTTCGCGCACCTCGCACACCTTCCGCTATATCATTATGTTTTTGCGCACCTCTCATACCTTCCACTATATCGATGTGTTCACGCACCTCTCGTAGCTTCCCCTGTATCGATGTGTTTTCGCGAACCTCTCATACCTGCCAATATAACACGTTTTCTCGCAGATCTCTCATACCTTCCCCTATATCGCTGTGTTTTCGCGCAACTCGCATACCTACCCCTATATCGCTGTGTTTTTGTGCACCTCTCATACCGTCCTATATATCGCTCAGTAACGCTCCCCTCTCATGGCTTCCCCTATGTCGATGTGTTTTCGCGCACCTTGCATACCTTCCTCTATGTCGTTGTGTTTTTGTGCACCTCTCATACCTTCCACTATATCGATGTGTTTTCGTGCACCTCTCACATTTTCCACTATATCGCTGTGTTATCGAGCACCTCTCATACCTTCCCCTGCATCGCTGTGTTTTCGCACACCTCTCATAGCTTGCCATATATGGCGATGTTTTTGCACACCTCTCATAACTTCCCGTAGATCGCTGTGTTTTCGGGCATCTCACATAGCGTCTCCTATATTGCCACGTTTTCGCACACCTCCCATAGTTTCCCCAATATCGCTGTGTTTTCTCACTCCTCTGATACTTTCCACTATATCGCTCTGTTGTCATGCACTTCCCATGGCTTCACAAATATCGCTGTTTTTTCGTGCACTACTCATACCTTCCCCTACATCGCTGTGTTTTCGTGCACCTCTCATAATTCCTACTATAATGCCGTGTTTTCACACACCTCCCATAGCTTCCACTATATTGCTGTTTTCTTTCACCTCTCATACCTTCCCCTATATCGCTCTGTTTTCGCACACCTCTCGTAGCTTCCCATATATCGCTGCGTTTTCGCGCAACTCTCATAGCTTTCCCTATATCGTTATGTTTTTGCGCACCTCCCATAGATTCCCCTATATCGCTGTGTTTTTGTGCACCTCTCATACCGTCCCATATATCGCTCAGATAACGCTCCCCTCTCATAGCTTCCCCTATATCACCGTGTTTTCGTGCACCTCTCATAGCTTACCCTATATCGCTGTGTTTTTGCGCACCTCACATGCCTTCCGCTATATCATTGAGTTTTTGTGCACCTGTCATACCTGCCACTATAATGCGTTTCCTCGCAGACCTCTCATAGCTTCCCCTATATCGCTGTGTTTTCGCGCACCTCGCATACCTTACACTATATCGATGTGTTTTTGCGCAATTCTCATACCTTCCCCTATATTGCAGTGTTTTCATACAGCTCCCATAGCTTCCCTTTTTTCGCCGTGTTTTCGCGCACCCCTTTTAGCTTCCCATATATTGCGACGTTCTCGGACACCTCTCATCGCTTTCCCCAAATCGCTGTGTTTTCGCGCACCTCCTATAGATTCCCCAATATGGCTGTGTTTTCAGGCACCTCTTATACCTTCCCCTGCATCGCTGTGTTTTCGCACACCTCCCATAGCATCCCGATATCGCTGTGATTTCGTGCACATCTCATACCGTCCCATATATCGCTCAGATAACGCTCCCCTCTCATAGCTTCCCCTATATCACCGTGTTTTCGTGCACCTCTCATAGCTTCCCCTATATCGCTGTGTTTTTGCGCACCTCACATGCCTTCCGCTATATCATTGAGTTTTTGTGCACCTGTCATACCTGCCACTATAATGCGTTTCCTCGCAGACCTCTCATAGCTTCCCCTATATCGCTGTGTTTTCGCGCACCTCGCATACCTTACACTATATCGATGTGTTTTCGCGCAATTCTCATACCTTCCCCTATATCGCTGTATTTTCATACAGCTCCCATAGCTTCCTTTTTTTCGCCGTGATTTCGCGCACCCCTTTTAGCTTCCCATATATTGCGATGTTTTCGGATACCTCTCATCGCTTTCCCCAAATCGCTGTGTTTTTGCGCACCTCCCATAGATTCCCTAATATGGCTGTGTTTTCATGCATCTCTTATACCTTCCCCTGTTTCGCTGTGTTTTCGCACACCTCCCATAGCTTCCCCGATACCGCTGTGATTTTGTGCACCTCTCATATCTTACCCTATAGTGCTGTGTTTTTGCGCACCTCCCATACCTTCCCATTATCGCTGTGTTTTCGAGCACCTCCCATAGATTCCCCTATATCGCTGTGTTTTCTCGCAGCTCTCATAGCTTCCCCTATATTGTTGTGTTTTCGCGCACCTTGCATAGCTTCCCCTATATCGTTGTGTTTTCGCGCACCTCTCATACCTTCAAGTATATCGATGTGTGTTTGCGCACCTTCCATAGCTTCCTCTATATCTCTGTGTTTTCACGCACTTCTCATACCTTCTCCTATATCGCTGCGCCTTCGCGCACCTCTGATGCATTCCCGTACATCGCCCTGTTTTCGCGCACCTCCCATACCTTCCCCGATATCGCTGTATTTTCGTGCACGTCTCCTACGTTCCCCTATATTGCTGTGTTTTCACGCACCTCTCTTAACTTCTCCTATACCGCTGTGTTTTCAGGCACCTCTCATGTCTTCCCCAATATCGCCGTGTATTCATGCACATCTCATACCGTCCCCTATATTGCTGTGTTTTCACGCACCACCCATAGCTTCGCCTACATCGCTGTTTTTGCGCACATCCCATAGCTTCACCTGGATCGCTGTGTTATTGCTCACCTCTCATAGCTTACCCTATATCGCCGTGTTTTCGCGCACCTCGCATGTCTTCCCCTATATCGCTTTGTTTTCTCGCACCTCTGATACATTCTCCTGTATTGTCATGTTTTCGTGCACCTCATACAATTTCCCCCATATCGCTGTGTTCTCGCGCACCTCTCATACCTTCCCCTATATCACTGTTTTTTTGCGCATGTCCCATAGCGTCCCCTATATCGCTGTGTTTTCTCGCACCTCTCATACATTCCCCTGTATCGCCGTGGTTTCGCACACATCCCATAGGTTCCACTATATTGACCTGTTTTTGCGCACCTCTCATGTCTTCCCCTATATAACGGTGTTTTTGCGCACCTCCCATAGCATCCCCTATATCACTGTGCCTTCGTGCACCTCTCATACGTTCCCCTATATCGCCCTGTTTCGTGCATCTCCTATACCTTCCCTTATATCACTGCGTTTTCGTGCACCTTTCATACCTTCCCCTATATCGCTGTGTTTTCGCACACCTCTCATAACTTCTCCTATATCGCTGTGTTTTTGTGCACCTCTCATACCTTCCCTAATATCACTGCGTTTTCATGCACATCTCATCACGTCCACTATATCGCTGTGTATTCACGCACCTCCCATAGCATCCCCTATATCGCTGTGCCTTGAGCACCTCTCATAGCTTCCCCTATATCGCTGTCTTTTCGCTCACATCCCATAGATTCACCTTTATCGCTGTGTTATTGCTCACCTCTCATAGCTTCCCCTGTATCGCCATGTTTTCGCGCACCTCTCATGTCTTCACCTAGATCGCTATGTATTCCATCCTCTCAATACTTCCCCTATACCGCTGTGTTTTCTCGCACATCTGATACATTCTCCGGTATCGCCGTGTTTTCGCACACCTGTCATAATTTCCCCTATATTGCCCTGTTTTCGCGCACCTCTCATGTATTCCACTAATTAGCTGTATTTTCTGGCACCTCTGATGCATTCCCCTGTAACGCCAAGTTTTCGCGCACCTCTCATACTTTCCCCTATATCGCCGTATTTACGCGCACCTCTCATACCCCCCCCTATATCGCCATGTTTTTATGCACATCTCATACCGTCTCCTATATCGCTGTGTTTTCGCACACCTCCCATAGCATCCCCTATATCGCTGTGCCTTCGTGAACCTCTCATACCTTCCCCTATATCGCTGTGTTTTCACGCACCTCTCTTAACTTCTCCTATATCGCTGTGTTTTTCTGCACCTCTCATGGCTTGCCCAATATCGCCGTGTTTTCATGCACATCTCTTAACATCCCCTATGTTGCTGTGTATTCGTGCACCTCCCATAGAGTACCCTATATCGCTGTGTTCTCGCACACCTCTCATACCTTCCCCACTTCGCCCTGTTTTCGCGCACATTCCATAGCTTCCACTATATTGCCCTGTTTTCGCGCACCTCTCATGTCTTCCACTACATCGCTGTGTTTTCTCACACTTCTGATGCATTCCCATGTAATGCCAAGTTTTCGCGCACCTCTCATACTTTCCCCTATATCACCGTGTTTTTACGTACCTCTCATACCTTCCCCTATACACCGTGTTTTCATGCACATCTCATACCGTCACCTATATCACTGTATTTTGGTGCACCTCCCATTGCTTCTCCTATATCGCTGTGCCTTCGTGCACCTCTCATACCTTCCCCTATATCGCCCAGTTTTCGCACTCCTCCTATAATTTCCCCTATATCGCTGTGTTTTCACGCTCCTCTCATGGCTTCCCCAATATCGCCGTGTATTCGCGCTCGTCTCATACTGTCCCCTATATCGCTGTGTTTTCATGCACCTCTTATAATTTCCCCATATCGCCGTGTTCTCGCAGACCTCTCATACCTTCCCCTAAATCACTGTGTTTTCGTGCAAGTCCCATAGCGTCCCCTATATCGCTGTGTTACCTCGCACCTCTGATGCATTCCCCTGTATCTCCGTGTTGTCACGCACATCCCATAGCTTCCACTATATTGCCCTGTTTTTGCGCACCTCTCATGTCTTCCCCTATTTCACAGTGTTTTCGCGCACCTCTCATGTCTTCACCTATATCGCTATGTTTTCGCTCCTGTCATTACTTCTATTATATCGCTGTGTTTTCTCACAGCTCTGATACATTCCCCTGTATCGCCGTGTTGTCACGCACCTTTCATAATTTCCCCTACATCGCTGTATTCTCGCACACCTCTCATACCTTCCCCTATATCGCCCTGTTTTCACACACCTCCCATTCCTTCCCCTGTATCGCTGTGTTTTAGTGCACATCTCATACCTTCCCCTATATTGCGCTGTTTTCGCGCAGCTCCCATACCTTCCCTGATATCGCTGTGTTTTCGCGCACCTCTCATACCTTCCCCTATATCGCCCTGTTTTTGCACACATCCCATAGCTTTCACTATATTGCCTCGTTTTCGCGCACCTCTCATGCCTTCCCCTATGTCGCTCTATTTTCGATCCTCTCATAACGTCCCCTATATCGCTGTGTTTTCTTGCACCTCTGATGCATTCCCCTGTATCGCCGTGTTTTTGCGCACCTCTCATACTTTTCCCTATATAGCCGTGTTTTTGCGCATCTCTCAATGCATCCCCGATATCGCCGTGTTTCATGCATATTTCATACATTCCCCTATATCGCTGTGTTTTCGCGTACCACCCATATCTTCCGCTACATCGCTGTGTTTTCGCGCACCTCGCATGCCTTCACCTATATCGCTGTCTATTCGCTCCCTGATATAGCTTCACCTTTATCGCTGTGTTTTTGCGCACCTCTCATAGCTTCCACTGTATCGCTGTGTTTTCGCGCACATCTCATGTCTTCCCCTATATCGCTGTGTTTTCGCTGCTCTCATAACTTCTGCTATATCACTGTGTTATCTCGCACCTCTGATGCATTCCCCTGTATTGCGATGTTTTCGCGCACCTCTCATACCTTCCCCAATATCGCCCTGTTTTCGCACACCTCCCATGCCTTCCCCTATATCGCTGTGTTTTTGTGCACCTCTCATACATTCCCCATATCACTGTGCTTTCACGCGCCTCTCATAACTTCCACTATATCGCTGTGTTTTTGCACACCTCTCATACCTTCCCCTATAATGCTGTGTTTTCGCGCACCTCTCATGGAATCCCCAATATCGCCATGTATTCATGCACATCTCATACCGTCCCCTATATCACTGTGTTTTCTCGCACCACTGATGGCTTCCCCGATATCGCCGTGTCTTCATGCACATCTCATACCGTCCCCTATATCGCTGTGTTTTCGCGCACCTCTCATAACTTCCCCTGTATTGCTGTATTTATGCGCACCTCTCATAACTTCCCCTATATTGCCGTGTTTTTATGCACATCTCATAATGTCCCCTATATCGCTGTGTATTCGCGCATCTCCCATAGCATCGCCTATATCGCTGTGCCTTCGCGCACCTCTCATACCTTCCCCTATATCGCCCTGTTTTCGCACACATCCCATACCTTCCACTATATTGCCCTGTTTTCGCGCACCTCTCATGTCTTCCACTACATCGCTGTGTTTTCTGGCACCTCTGATGCATTCCCCTGTAACACCAAGTTTTCGCGCACCTCTCATACTTTCCCCTATATCGCCGTGTTTACGCGCACCTCTCATACCTGCCCCTATATCGCCCTGTTTTCGCGCATCTCCTATACCTTCCCTTATATCACTGCGTTTTCGTGCACCTTTCATACCTTCCCCTATATCGCTGTGTTTTCGCACACGTCTCATAACTTCTCCTATATCGCTGTGTTTTTGTGCACCTCTCATACCTTCCCGAATATCACTGCGTTTTCATGCACATCTCATCACGTCCACTATATCGCTGTGTATTCACGCACCTCCCATAGCTTCCCCTATATCGCTGTGCCTTGCGCACCTCTCATAACTTCCCCTGTATCGCCGTGTTTTTGCTCACCTCTCATAGCTTCCCCTATATCGCCATGTTTTCGCGCACCTCTCATGTCTTCACCTAGATCGCTATGCATTCGATCCTCTCAATACTTCCCCTATATCGCTGTGTTTTCTCGCACATCTGATACATTTTGCCGTATCGCCGTGTTTTCGCACACCTGTCATAATTTCCCCTTTATTGCCCTGTTTTCACGCACCTCTCATGTATTCCACTAATTAGCTGTGTTTTCTGGCACCTCTGATGCATTCCCCTGTAACGCCAAGTTTTCACGCACCTCTCATACTTTCCCCTATATCGCCGTATTTACGCGCACCTCTCATACCTCCCCCTATATCGCCGTGTTTTTATGCACATCTCATACCGTCTTCTATATCGCTGTGTTTTTGCGCACCTCCCATAGCATCCCCTTTCTCGCTGTGCCTTCGTGAACCTCTCATACCTTCCGCTATATCGCTGTGTTGTCACGCACCTCTCTTAACTTCTCCTATATCGCTGTGTTTTTGCACACCTCTCATACCTTCCCCTATGTCACTGTGTTTTCAGGCACCTCTCATGGCTTCCCCAATATCGCCGTGTACTCATGCACATCTCATACCGTCCCCTATATCGCTGTGTTTTGGCGCACATCCCATAGCTTCACCTACATCGCTGTTTTCGCGCACATCCCATAGCTTCACCTTGATCGCTGTGTTATTGCTCACCTCTCATGGCTTACCCTATATCGCCGTGTTTTCGCGCACCTCGCATGTCTTCACCTATATCGCTATGTTTTCGCTCGTATCATTAATTCCCCTATATCGCTGTGTTTTCTCGCACCTCTGATGCATTCTCCTGTATTGCCATGTTTTCGTGCACCTCTTACAATTTCCCCTATATCGCCGTGTTCTCGCACACCTCTCATACCTTCCGCTATATCATTGTGTTTTTGCGCATGTCCCATAGCGTCCCCTATATTACTGTGTTTTCTCGCACCTCTGATACATTCCCCTAAATCGCCGTGGTTTCGCGCACATCCCATAGGTTCCAGTATATTGCCCTGTTTTTGCGCACCTCTCATGTCTTCCCCTATATCACGGTGTTTTCGCGCACCTCTCATAGCATCCCCTATATCACTTTGCCTTCGCACACCTCTCATAACTTCCCCTATATCGCCCTGTTTTCGCGCACCTCCCATACCTTCCCCAATATCGCTGTGTTTTCGTGCACCTCTCATACCTTCCCTTATCTCGCTGTGTTTTCACGCACCTCTCATAACTTCTCCTATATCACTGTATTTTTGCGCAGCTCTTATACCTTCCCCTATATTGCCGTCTTTTCAAGCACATCTCATAGCGTCCCCTATATCGCTGTGTATTTGCGCACTTCCCATAGCATCCCTTATATTGCTGTGGCTTTGCGCACATCTCATACCTTCCCCTATATCACCCTGTTTTCGCGCACCTTCCATACCTTCCCCTATATCGCTGTGTTTTCATGCACCTCTCATACCTCCCCCTATATCGCTGTGTTTTCACACACCTCTCATAATTTCTCCTATATCGCCGTATTTTTGCTCACCTCTCATGGCTTCCCCAATATCACCGCATTTTCATGCACATCTCTTAATGTCCCATATACCGCTGTGTATTCGCGCAACTGCCATAGCATCCCCTATATCGCTGCGCCTTCGCACACCTCTCATACGTTCCCCTATATCGCCCTGTTACTCGTGCACCTCCCATGGCTTCGCCTACATGGCTGCATTTTTGCGCACCTCTCATACCTTCCCCTATATCGCTCTGTTTTCGCGCAACTCTCATTACTTCCCCTATATCGCTCTGTGTTCTCGCACTTCTGATACAGTTCCCTGTATCAACGTGTTTTCGCGCACCTCTCATAATTGCACCTATATCGCCGTGTTCTCACACACCTCTCATATCTTCCGCTATATCACTGTGTTTTCGTGCATCTCCCATACCAGCCCCTACATTGCTGTTTCGCACACGTATCATACCTTTCCCTATATCGCCCTGTTTTCGAGCAGCTCCCATACCTTCCCCTATATCGCTGTGTCTTCGTGTACCTCTCATACGTCCCCTTATATCGCTGTGTTTTCATGCACCTCTCATAACTTCCCCTGTATTGCTGTATTTTTGCGCACCTCTCATAACTTCCCCTATATTGCCGTGTTTTTATGCACATCTCATAACGTCCCCTATATCGCTGTGTATTCGCGCACCTCCCATCGCATCCACTACATTGCTGTGCCTTCGCGCACCTCTCATACCTTCCCCTATATTGCCCTGTTTTCGCGCACCTCTCATGTCTTCCACTACATCGCTGTGTTTTCTGGCACCTCTCTTACCTTCCCTTATCTCGCTGTGTTTTCACGCACCTCTCATAAATTCTCCTATATCACTGTATTTTTGTGCATCTCTTGTACCTTCCCCTATATTGCCGTCTTTTCATGCACATCTCATAGCGTCCCCTATATCGCTGTGTATTCGCGCACTTCCCATAGCATCCCTTATATTGCTGTGCCTTCGCGCACATCTCATAACTTCCCCTATATCGCCCTGTTTTCGCGCACCTCCCATACCTTCCCCAATATCGCTGTGTTTTCGTGCACCTCTCATACCTTCCCTTATATCGCTGTGTTTTCACGCACCTCTCATAACTTCTCCTATATCACTGTATTTTTGTGCAGCTCTTATACCTTCCCCTATATTGCCGTGTTTTCATGCACATCTCATAACGTCCCCTATATCGCTGTGTATTCGCGCACATCCCATAGCATCCCTTATATTGCTGTGCCTTCGCACACCTCTCATACATTCCCCTATATCGCCCCGTTTTCATGCACCTCTCATACCTCCACCTGTATCGCTGTGTTTTCACACACCTCTCATAACTTCTCCTATATCGCTGTGTTTTTGTGCACCTCTCATACCTTCCCTAATATCATTGCGTTTTCATGCACATCTCATCACGTCCCCTATATTGCTGTGTTTTCGTGCACCTCTCTTACCTCCCCCTATATCGCTGTGCTTGCGGACCTCTCATACCTTCCCCTATATCGCTGTCTTTTCGCGCACATCCCATAGATTCACCTTTATCGCTGTGTTATTGCTCACCTCTCATAGCTTCCCCTATATCGCCGTGTTGTCATGCACATCTCATAACGTCCTCTATATCGCTGTATATTCGCGCACCTCCCATAGCTTCCCTTATATCACTGTGCTTTCGCACACCTCTCATACCTTCCCAAATATCGCCCTGTTTTCGCGCATCTCCCATTCCTTCACCTATATCGCTTTTTTCGTGCACCTCTCATGCATTTCCGTAGACCGCTGTGTTTTTGCACACCTCTCATACCTTCCCCAATATCACCGTGTTTTCACGCACCTCTCATAACCTCCCTCTATCGCCCTGTTTTCGCGCTCCTCTCAGACCTTCCCCTATATCACTGTGTTTTCACGCAGCTCTCATACCTTCCCCTATATCACTGTGCTTTCGCGCACCTCCCATAGCTTTGCCTACATCGCTGTTTGCGCGCACCTCTCATACCTTCCCCTATATCGATGTATTTTTGCGCACATCTCATACCTTTCCTTATATTGATGTGTTTTCATGCACATCTCATAACGTCCCCTATATACCTCTGTATTTGCGCACCTCCCATACCATCCCCTATATCACTGTGCCTTCGCGCACCTCTCATGCATTCCCATATATCGCCCCGTTTTCGCGCACCTCGCATACCTTCCCCGATATCGCTGTGTTTTTGTGCTCTTCTCATACCTTCCCCTATATTGTTGTGTTTTCATGCACCTCTCTTAACTTCTCCTATATCGCTGTGTTTTTACACACCTCTCATACCTTCCCCTATATCGCTGTGTTATCAGGCACCTCTCATGGCTTCCCCAATATCGCCGTGTATTCATGCACATCTCATACCTTCCCCTATATCGCACAGTTTTTGCGCACCTCCGATTCCTTCCCCTATATCGCTGTGTTTTCACACACCTCTCATAACTTCTCCTATATCACTGAGTTTTTGTGCACCTCTAATACCTTCCCTAATATCGCTGAGTTTTCATGCACATCTCATCACGTCCCCTATATCGCTGTGTATTCGCGCACCTCCCATATCATCCCCTATATTGCTGTGCCTTGTGCAGCTCTCATAGCTTCCCCTATATCGCTGTCTTTTCGCGCACATCCCATAGATTCAGCTTTATCGCTGTGTTATTGCTCACCTCTCATAGCTTCCCCTGTATCGCCGAGTTTTTGCACACCTCTCACGTCTTCACCTAGATCGCTATGTTTTCGCTCCTCTCAATACATCCCCTATATCGCTGTGTTTTCTCGCACAATTGATACATTCTCCCGTATCGCTGAGTTTTCGCACACCTCTCATTATTTCCCCTATATCGCCGTGCTCTCGCGCACTTCTCATACCTTCCCTTATATCGCCCTGTTTTCGTGCACATCCCATACCTTCCACTATATTGCCCTGTTTTCGTGCACCTCTCATGGCTTCCACTACATCGCTGTGTTTTCTGGCACCTCTGATGCTTTCCCCTGTAACGCCAAGTTTTCGCGCACCTCTCATACTTTCCCCTATATCGCCGTGTTTACGCGCACCTCTCATACCTCCCCCTATATAGCCATGTTTTTATGCACATCTCATACCGTCTCCTATATCGCTGTGCCTTCGTGCACCTCTCATACATTCTCGTATATCGCTGTGTTTTTGCACACCGCTCATACCTTCCCCAATATCACCGTGTTTTCATGCACATCTCATAACGTCCCCAATGTCGCTGGGTTTTCACACACCACTCATAACTTCCCCTACATCGCCTTGTTTTCGCGCTCCTCTCATACCTTCACCTATATCACTATGTTTTCACGCAGCTCTCATACCATCCCCTATATCGATGTATTTTTGCGCACATCTCATACCTTCCCCTATATCGCTGTGCTTTCGCGCACCTCCCATAGCTTCGCCTACATCGCTGTTTTCGCGCACATCCCTTTGCTTCACCTTGATCGCTGTGTTATTGCTCACCTCTCATAGCTTACCCTATATCGCCGTGTCTTCATACACCTCGCATGTCTTCACCTATATCGCTATGTTTTCGCTCCTATCATTACTTCCCCTATATCGCTGTGTTTTCTTGCACCTCTGATGCATTCTCCTGTATTGCCATGTTTTCGCGTACCTCTTACAATTTCCCCTATTTCGTCGTGTTCTCGCACACCTCTCATACCTTCCCTTATATCACTGTTGTTTTGCGCATGTCCCATAGCGTCCCCTATACCGCTGTGTTTTCTGGCACCTCTGATACATTCCCCTGTATCGCCGTGGTTTCGCGCACATCCCACAGGTTCCACTATATTGCCCTGTTTCTGCGCAGCTCTCATGTCTTCCCCTCTATCGCTGTGCCTTCGCGCAACTCTCATTACTTCCCCTATATCGCCCTGTTTTCGCGCACCTCCCATACCTTCCCCAATATCGCTGTGTTTTCGTGCACCTCTCATACCTTCCCTCATATCGTTATGTTTTCACGCACCTCTCATAAATTCTCCTATATCGCTGTATTTTTGCGCAGTTCTTATACCTTCCCCTATATTGCCAAGTTTTCATGCACATCTCATAACGTCCCCTATATCGCTGTGTATTCGCGCACCTCCCATAACATCCCTTATATTACTGTGCCTTCGCGCACATCTCATACCTTCCCCTATGTCGCCCTGTTTTCGCACACCTCCCATACCGTCCCCTATATCGCTGTATTTTCGCACACCTCTCATGGCTTCCCCAATATCGCTGTGTTTTCATGCACATCTCATAACATCCCCTATATCGCTGTGTATTCGCGCACCTCCCATAGCATTCCTTATATTGCTGTGCCTTCGCGCACCTCTCATACCTTCCCCTATATCGCCCTGTTTTCGCGCACCTTCCATACCTCCCCCTATATCGCTGTGTTTTCATGCACCTCTCATAATTTCTCCTTATCGCCGTATTTTTGCGCACCTCTCATGCCTTCCCCAATATCGCCGTGTTTTCATGCACATCTCTTAACGTCCCATATATCGCTGTGTATTCGTGCACCTGCAATAGCATCCCCTATATCGCTGTGCCTTCGCGCACCGCTCATACCTTCCCCTATATCGCCCTGTTTACCACGCTCCTCCCATGGCTTCGCCTACATCGCTGTGTTTTTGTGCACCTCTCATACCTTCCCCTATATCGCCCTGTTTATGCGCACATCCCATAACTTCACCTTTATCACTGTGTTATTGCTTACCTCTCATAGCTTCCCCTATATCGCCGTGTTTTCGCGCACCTCTCATGTCTTCACGTATATCGCTGTGTTACCACTCCTCTCATTACTTCCCCTATATCGCTCTGTGTTCTCGCACTTCTGATACAGTTCCCTGTATCAATGTGTTTTCACGCACCTCTCATAATTTCACCTATATCGCCATGTTCTCGCACACCTCTCATATCTTCCCCTATATCACTGTGTTTTCGCGCACATCCAATAGCGTCCCCTATATCGCTCAGTTTTCACGCACCTCTCATGTCTTCCCCTATATCACTGTGTTTTGGTGCATCTCCCATACCATCCCCTATATTGCTCTGTTTCGCACACGTATCATACCTTTCCCTATATCGCCCTGTTTTCGAGCAGCTCCCATACCTTCCCCTATATCGCTGTGTCTTCGTGTACCTCTCATACCTCCCCCTATATCGTTGTGTTTTCACACACCTCTCATAACTTCCCCTATATCGCTGTGTTTTTGTGCACCTCTCATACCTTCCCTAATATCACTGCGTTTTCATGCACATCTCATCACGTCCCCTATATCGCTGTGTTTTCGTGCACCTCTCATACCTCCCCCTATATCGCTGTGCCTTGCGGACCTCTCATACCTTCCCCTATATCGCTGTCTTTTCGCGCACATCCCATAGATTCACCTTTATCGCTGTGTTATTGCTCACCTCTCATAGCTTCCCCTATATCGCCGTGTTGTTATGCACATCTCATAATGTCCTCTATATCGCTGTATATACGCCCACCTCCCATAGCTTCCCTTATATCGCTGTGCTTTCGCGCACCTCTCATACCTTCCCAAATATCGCCCTGTTTTCACGCACCTCCCATTCCTTCACCTATATCGCTTTTTTCGTGCACCTCTCATGCATTCCCGTATACCGCTGTGTTTTTGCACACCTCTCATACCTTCCCCAATATCACCGTGTTTTCGCGCACCTCTCATACCTTCCCCTATATAGATGTATTTTTGCGCACATCTCATACCTTTCCCTAAATTGATGTGTTTTCATGCACATCTCATAACGTCCCCTATATCGCTCAGTATTTGCGCACCTCCCATACCATCCCCTATATCACTGTGCCTTCGCGCATCTCTCATGCATTCCCATATATCGCCCTGTTTTCGCGCACCTCCCATACATTCCCCGATATCAATGTGTTTTCGTGCTCCTCTCATACATTCCCCTATATCACTGTGTTTTCGCGCACATCCAATAGCGTCCCCTATATCGCTCACTTTTCACGCACCTCTCATGGCTTCCCCTATATCACTGTGTTCGTGCATGTCCCATACCATCCCCTATATTGCTGTGTTTCGCACACGTATCATACCTTTCCCTATATCACCCTGTTTTCGAGCAGCTCCCATACCTTCCCCTATATCGCTGTGTCTTCATGTACCTCTCATACGTCCCCTTATATCGCTGTGTTTTCACGCACCTCTCATAACTTCCCCTGTATTGCTTTATTTTTGCGCACCTCTCATAACATCCCCTATATTGCCGTGTTTTTATGCAAATCTCATAACGTCCCCTATATCACTGTGTATTCGCGCACCTCTCATACCTTCCCCTATATCGCCCTGTTTTCGCGCACATCCCATACCTTCCATTATATTGCCCTATTTTCACGCACCTCTCATGTCTTCCACTACATCGCTGTGTTTTCTGGCACCTCTGATTCATTCCCCTGTAACACCAAGTTTTCAAGCACCTCTCATAACTTCTCCTATATCGCTGTGTTTTTGTGCACCTCTCATACCTTCCCTAATATCACTGCGTTTTCATGCACATCTCATCACGTCCCCTATATCTCTGTATATTCACGCACCTCCCATAGCATCCCCTATATCGCTGTGCCTTGCGCACCACTCATACCTTTCCCTATATCTCCCTGTTTACCACGCACCTCCCATGGCTTCGCCTACATCGCTGTGTTTTTGTGCACCTCTCATACCTTCCCCTATATCGCCCTGTTTTTGCGCACATCCCATAACTTCACTTTTATCACTGTGTTATTGCTTACCTCTCATAGCTTCCCCTATATCGCCGTGTTTTCGCGCACCTCTCATGTCTTCACCTATATCGCTGTGTTTCTGCACCTCTCATTACTTCCCCTATATCACTCTGTGTTCTCGCACTTCTGATACAGTTCCCTGTATCAACGTGTTTTCGCGCACCTCTCATAATTTCACCTATATCGCCCTGTTCTCGCACACCTTTCATATCTTCCCCTATATCACTGTTTTTTTGCGCATGTCCCATAGCGTCCCCTATATCGCTGTGTTTTCTCGCCCCTCTGATACATTCCCCTGTATCGTCGTGGTTTCGCGCACATCCCATAGGTTCCAGTATATTGCCCTGTTTTTGCGCACCTCTCATGTCTTCCCCGATATCACGGTGTTTTCGCGCACCTCTCATAGCATCCCCTATATCGCTGTGCCTTCGCACACCTCTCATAACTTCCCCTATATCGCCCTGTTTTCGCTCACCTCCCATACCTTCCACAATATCGCTGTGTTTTCGTGCACCTCTCATACCTTCCCTTATCTCGCTGCGTTTTCACGCTCCTCTCATAACTTCTCCTATATCACTGCATTTTTGTGCAGCTCTTATACCTTCCCCTATATTGCCGTCTTTTCATGCACATCTCATAGCGTCCCCTATATCGCTGTGTATTCGCGCACTTCCCATAGCATCCCTTATATTGCTGTGCCTACGCGCACATCTCATACCTTTCCCTATATCGCCCTGTTTTCGCGCACCTTCCATACCTTCCCCTATATCGCTGTGTTTTCATGCACCTCTCGTACCTCCCCCTATATCGCCGTGTTTTCACGCATCTCTCATAATTTCTCCTATATCGCCGTATTTTTGCTCACCTCTCATACATTCCCCAATATCGCTGTGTCTTCGTGTACCTCTCATACGTCCCCTTATATCACTGTGTTTTCACGCACCTCTCATAACTTCCCCTGTATTGCTGTATTTTTGCGCACCTCTCATAACTTCCCCTATATTGCCGTGTTTTTATGCACATCTCATAACGTCCCCTCTATCGCTGTGTATTCGCGCACCTCCCATAGCACCCCCTATATCGCTGTGGCTTCGCGCACCTCTCATACCTTCCCCTATATCGCCCTTTTTTCGCGCACATCCCATACCTTCCATTATATTGCCCTGTTTTCGCGCACCTCTCATGTCTTCCACTACATCGCTGTGTTTTCTGGCACCTCTGATGCATTCCCCTGTAACACCAAGATTTCGCGCACCTCTCATACTTTCCCCTATATCGCCGTGTTTACGCGCACCTCTCATACCTGCCCCTATATCGCCATGTTTTTATGCACATCTCATACCGTCTCCTATATCGCTGTGTTTTTGCGCACCTCCCATAGCATCCCCTATATCGCTGTGCCTTCGTGCACCTCTCATACCTTACTCTATATCGCCCTGTTTTATCGCACCTCCTATAACTTCCCTTATATCACTGCGTTTTCGTGCACCTCTCATACCTTCCCTTATATCGTTCTGTTTTCACGCACCTCTCATAAATTCTCCTATATCGCTGTATTTTTGCGCAGTTCTTATACCTTCCCCTATATCGCCGTGTTTTCATCCATATATCATAACGTCCCCTATATCGCTGTGTATTCGCGCACCTCCCATAGCATCCCTTATATTGCTGTGCCTTCGCGCACATCTCATATCTTCCCGCATGTCGCCCTGCTTTCGCACACCTCCCATACCGTCCCATATATCGCTGTATTTTCGCACACCTCTCATGGTTTCCCCAATATCGCCGTGTTTTCATGCACATCTCATAATGTCCCCTATATCGCTTTGTATTCGCGCACCTCCCATAGCATCCCTTATATTGCTGTGCCTTCGCGCACCTCTCATACCTTCCCCTATATCGCCCTGTTTTCGCGCACTTCCATACCTCCCCCTATATCGCTGTGTTTTCACGCACCTCTCATAATTTCTCCTTATCGCCGTATTTTTGCGCACCTCTCATGGCTTCCCCAATATCGCCGTGTTTTCACGCACATCTCTTAACGTCCCATATAACGCGTAGTATTCGCGCACCTGCCATAGCATCCCCTATATCGCTGTGCATTAGCGCACCTCTCATACCTTCCCCTATGCCGTCCTGTTTTCGCACACCTCCCATGGCATCCCCTATATCGCTCTGCCTTCGCGCACCGCTCATACCTTCCCCTATATCGCCCTGTTTACCACGCACCTCCCATGGCTTCGCCTACATCGCTGTGTTTTTGTGCACCTCTCATACTTTCCCCTATATCGCCCTGTTTTTGCGCACATCCCATAACTTCACCTTTATCACTGTGTTATTGCTTACCTCTCATAGCTTCCCCGATATCGCCGTAATTTCGCGCACCTCTCATTTCTTCACCTATATCGCTGTGTTTCTGCAGCTCTCATTACTTCCCCTATATCAATCTGTGTTCTCGCACTTCTGATACAGTTCCCTGTATCAACGTTTTTTCGCGCACCTCTCATAATTGCACCTATATCGCCCTGTTCTCGCACACCTCTCATATCTTCCCCTATATCACTGCTTTTTTGCGCATGTCCCATAGCTTCCCCTATATCGCTGTGTTTTCTCGCCCCTCTGATACATTCCCCTTTTTCGTTGTGGTTTCGCGCACATCCCTTGGGTTCCAGTATATTGCCCTGTTTTTGCGCACCTCTCATGTCTTCCCCTATATCACCGTGTTTTCGCGCACCTCGCATGTCTTAACCTATATCGCTATGTTTTCGCTCCTATCAATACTTCCCCTATATCGCTGTGTTTTCTCGCACCTCTGATACATTCTCCTGTATTGCCATTTTTTCGCGCACCTCTTACAATTTCCCCTATATCGCCGTCTTCTCACACACCTCTCATACCTTCCCCTATATCACTGTTTTTTTGCTCATGTCCCATAGCGTCCCCTATATCGTTGTGTTTTCTCGCACCTCTGATACATTCCCCTGTATCGCCGTGGTTTCGCGCACATCCCATAGGTTCCAGTATATTGCCCTGTTTTTGCGCACCTCTCATGTCTTCCCCTATATCACGGTGTTTTCGCGCACCTCTCATAGCATCCCCTATATCACTTTGCCTTCGCACACCTCTCATAACTTCCCCTATATCGCCCTGTTTTCGCGCACCTCCCATACCTTCCCCAATATCGCTGTGTTTTCGTGCACCTCTCATACCTTCCCTTATCTCGTTGTGTTTTCACGCACCTCTCATAACTTCTCCTATATCACTGTATTTTTGTGCAGCTCTTATACCTTCCCCTATATTGCCGTGTTTTCATGCACATCTCATACCTTCCCCTATATCGCTGTGTTTTCGCACACCTCTCATAGCTTCTCCTATATCGCTGTGTTTTTGTGCACCTCTCATACCTTCCCTAATATCACTGCGTTTTCATGCACATCTTATCACGTCCACTATATCGCTGTGTATTCACGCACCTCCCATAGCATCCCCTATACCGCTGTGCCTTGCGAACCTCTCATAGCTTCCCCTATATCGCTGTCTTTTCGCGCACATCCCATAGATTCACCTTTATCGCTGTGTTATTGCTCACCTCTCATAGCTTCCCCTGTATCGCCGTCTTTGCTCACCTCTCATGTCTTCACCTAGATCGCTATGTATTCGATCCTCTCAATACTTCCCCTATATCTGTGTTTTCTCGCACATCTGATACATTCTCCCGTATCACCGTGTTTTCGCACACCTTTCATAATTTCCCCTATTTCGCCGTGTTCTCGCGCACCTCTCATAACTTCCCCTATGTTTTCCCCTGTGTTTTCGCGCACGTCCCATTGCGTCCCCTATATCGCTGTGTTTTCGCGCACCTCTCATAGTTTCCCCTATATCGCCCTGTTTTCGTGCACATCCCATAGCTTCCACTATATTGCCCTGTTTTCGCGCACCTCTCATGTATTCCACTACATAGCTGTGTTTTCTGGCACCTCTGATGCATTCCCCTGTAATGCCAAGTTTTCGCGCACCTCTCATACTTTCCCCTATATCGCCGTATTTACGCGCACCTCTCATACCTCCCCCTATATCGCCATGTTTTTATGCACATCTCATACCGTCTCCTATATCGTTGTGTTTTCGCACACCTCTCATACCTTCCCCTATATCGCTGTGTATTCAGGCACCTCTCATGGCTTCCCCAAAATCGCCGTGTATTCATGCACATCTCATACCGTCCCCTATATCGCTGTGTTTTGGCACACCTCCCATAGTTCACCTACATCGCTGTTTTCGCGCACATCCCATAGCTTCACCTTGATCACTGTGTTATTGCTCACCTCTCATAGCTTACCCTATATCGCCGTGTTTTCGCGCACCTCGCATGTCTTCACCTATATCGCTATGTTTTCGCTCCTATCATTAATTCCCCTATATCGCTGTGTTTTCTCGCACCTCTGATACATTCTCCTATATTGCCATGTTTTCGTGCACCTCTTACAATTTCCCCTATATCGTCGTGTTCTCGCCCACCTCTCAAACCTTCCCCTATATCACTGTTTTTTTGCGCAAGTCACATAGCGTCCCCTATATCGCTGTATTTTCTCGCACCTCTGATACATTCCCCTGTTTCGCCGTGGTTTCGCGCACATCCCATAGGTTCCACTGTATTGCCCTCTTTTCGCGCACCTCCCATACCTTCCCCGATATCGCTGTGTTTTCATGCATCTCTCATACCTTCCCCTATATCGCTGTGTTTTTGCACACCTCTCATAAATCCCCCTACATCGCTGTGTTTTCTCGCACCTCTGATGCATTTATATGATTCGACAAGTTTTCGCGCACTTCTCATACTTTCCGCTATTTCGCTGTGTTTTCGTGCACCTCTCATAACTTCCCCTATATTGCTGTCTTGTCACGCACATCCCATAGTTTCACCTTTATCGCTGTTTTATTGCTCACCTCTCATAGCTTCCCCTTTATCGCCGTGTTTTCGCGCACCTCTCATGTCTTCCCCTAATAGCCCTGTTTTCACGCACCTCTCATAACTTCTCCTATATCGCTGTATTTTTGCGCTCCTCTCATATCTTCCCCTATATTGCCGTGCTTTCATGCACATCTCATAACGTCCCCTATATCGCCCTGTTTTCGCGCACCTCCCATACCTTCCCCGATATCGCTGTGTTTTCATGCACCTCTCATACCTTCCCCTATATCACTGTGCCTTCGCGCACCTCTCATACCTTCCCCTATATCGCCCTGTTTTCGCGCACCTCCCATACCGTCCCCGATATTGCTGTGCTTTCATGCACCTCTCGTACCTTCCCCTATATGGCTGTGTTTTTGCGCACCTCTTATACCTTCCGCTACATCGCTGTGTTTTTGCGTACCTCTCATGGCTTCACCTATATCGCTGTGTTTTAGCTCCTCTCATAACTTCCCTACATCGCTGTGTTTTCTCGCCCCTCTGATGCATTCCCATGTATCGCCAACTTTTCGCGCACCTCTCATACTTTCCCCTATTTCGCCGTGTTTTCATGCACATCTCATACCGTCCCCAATATAACTGTGTTTTCGCGCACCTCCCTTAGAATCCCCTATATCGCTGTTCCTTCGTTCACCTCTCATACCTTCCCCTATTTCACTGTGCCTTCGTGCACCTCTCATACCTTCCACGATATCGCCCTGTTTTCGTGCACCTCTCATAATTTCCCTTATATTGCAGTGTTTTCATGCACTTCTCATAACGTTCCCTATATCGCCCTCTTTTCGCGCACCTCCCATACCTTCCCCGATATCGCTGTGTTTTCATGCTCTCTCATACCTTCCACTACATCGCTGTGTTTTTGCGCAGCTCTCATACATTCCCCTATATCGCTGTGTTTTTGCACACCTCTCATAATTTCCCCTACATCGCTGTGTTTTCTCGCACCTCTGATGCATTTATATGAATCGACAAGTTTTCGCGCACCTCTCATACTTTCCGCTATTTCGCCGTGTTTTCGTGCACCTCTCATAGCTTCCCCTATATAGCCGTGTATTCATGCACATTTCATACATTCCCCTATATTGCTGTCTTTTCGTGCACATCCCATAGCTTCACCTTTATCGCTGTTTTATTGCTCACCTCTCATAGCTTCCCCTTTATCGCCGTGTTTTCGCGCACCTCTCATGTCTTCCCCTAATTGCCCTGTTTTCACGCACCTCTCATAACTTCTCCTATA
The DNA here is from genome assembly GCF_030028105.1 of Mobula birostris. Classification (NCBI taxonomy): domain Eukaryota; kingdom Metazoa; phylum Chordata; class Chondrichthyes; order Myliobatiformes; family Myliobatidae; genus Mobula; species Mobula birostris. Next base: position 117,619 of record NW_027278401.1, on the reverse strand, counting down.
TCGCTGTATTTTTGCGCTCCTCTCATATCTTCCCCTATATTGCCGTGCTTTCATGCACATCTCATGACGTCCCCTATATCACCCTGTTTTCGCGCACCTCCCATACCTTCCCCGATATTGCTGTGTTTTCATCCACCTCTCATACCTTCCCCTATATGGCTGTGTTTTTGTGCACCTCTGATACCTTCCCCTATACGCTGTGTTTTCGCGCACCTCTCATGGCTTCCCCTATATCGCCATGTTTTCGCGCAATCTCATACCGTCCCCTATATCGCTGTGTTTTGGCGCACATACCATAGCTTCACCTTTATCGCTGTGTTATTGCTCACCTCTCATAGCTTCCCCTATATCGCCGTGTTTTCGCGGACCTCTCATGTCTTCACCTATATCGCTATGTTTTCGCTCCTCTCATTACTTCCTTTATATCGCTGTGTTTCCTCGCACCTCTGATACATTCCCTTGTATCACCATGTTTTCGTGCACCTCTCATAATTTACCCTATATCGCCATATTCTCGCACACCTCTCATAATTTCCCCTATATCGCTGTGTTTTCACGCACGTCCCATAGCGTCCCCTATATCGCTGTGTTTTCGGGCACCTCTCATATTGTCCCTATATCGCCATGTTTTCGCGCACATCCCATAGCTTTCACTATATTGCCCTGTTTTCATGCACCTCTCATGTCTTCCTCTATATTACTGTGTTTTCATGCACCTCCCATAGCATCCCCTATATCGATGTGCCTTAGCGCTCCTCTCATACCTTCCCCTATATCGCACTGTTTACGCGCAGCTGCCATTCCTTCCCCTATATCGCTTTGTTTTCACGCACCTCTAATAACTTCTCCTATATCGCTGTATTTTTGCGCATCTCTCAAACCTTCCTCTATATCGCCATGTTTTCATGCACATTTCATAACGTCCCCTATATCGCTGTGTATTCGCGCACCTGCCATAGAATCTGCTATATCGCTGTGCCTTCGCGCACATCTCATACCTTCCCTTATATTGCCCTGTTTTCGCGCACATCCCATAGCTTTGCCTTTATCGCCGTGTTTTCGCGCACCTCTCATACCTTCCCCAATATAACTGTGTTTTCGCGCACATCCCTTAGAATCCCCTATATCGCTGTTCCTTCGTTCACCTCTCATACCTTCCCTTATATCACTGTGCCTTCGTGCACCTCTCATACCTTCCCCGATATCGCCCTGTTTTCGCGCACCTCTCATAACTTCTCTTATATCGCTGTATTTTTGCGCACCTCTCATATCTTCCGCTTTATCGCCGTGTTTTCGTGCACCTCTCATGTCTTCCCCTAATCGCCCTGTTTTCACGCACCTCTCATAACTTCTCCTATATTGCTGTATTTTTGCGCTCCTCTCATATTTTCCCCTATATTGCCGTGTTTCATGCACATCTCATAACGTCCCCTATATCGCCCTCTTTTCGCGCACCTCCCATACCTTCCCCGATATCGCTGTGTTTTGATGCATCTCTCATACCTTCCCCTATATCGCTGTGTTTTTGCACACCTCTCATAACTTCCCCTACATCGCTGTGTTTTCTTTCACCTCTGATGCATTTATATGAATCGACAAGTTTTCGCGCACCTCTCATACATTCCCCTATTTCGCTGTGATTTCCTGCACCTCTGTGGCATTCCACCGTATCGCCGTGTTTTTGCGCTCATCCCATAGTTTCGCCTACATTGCTGCGTTTTCGCTCACCTCTCATACCTTCCCCTATATCGCTGTGTTTTCGCTTCTCTCATAACTTCCTCTATATCGCTGTGATTTCTTGCACCTCTGTGGCATTCCACCGTATCGCCGTGTTTTTGTGCTCATCCCATAGCTTCGCCTACATCGCTGCGTTTTCGCTCACCTCTCATACCTTCCCCTATATCGTTGTTTTTTCGCGCACATCCCATATCTTCACCTTCATCTTCGCTCTGTTATTGCTCACCTCTCATAGCTTCCACTATATCACCGTGTTTTCGCGTACCTCTCATGTCTTCACCTATATCGCTATGTTTTTGCTCCTCTCATTACTTCCCTTATACCGCTGTGTTATCTCGCAACTCTGACACATTCCCCTGTATCGCCGTGTTTTCACGCACCTCTCATAATTTCCCCTATATCGCCGTGTTCTCGCACACCTCTCATACATTCCGCTATATCACTGTGTTTTCGCGCACGTCCCATAGCGTCCCCTATATCGCTGTGTTTTCGGGCACCTCTCACAATTTCTCCTATATTGCTGTGTTTTTGCGCACCACTGATACCTTCCCCTATACGCTGTGTTTTCGCGCACCTCTCATGGCTTCCCCTATATCGCCATGTTTTCTCGCAATCTCATACCGTCCCCTATATCGCTGTGTTTTGGCGCACATACCATAGCTTCACCTTTATCGCTGTGTTATTGCTCACCTCTCACAGCTTCCCCTATATCGCCGTGTTTTCGCGGACCTCTCATGTCTTCACCTATATCGCTATGTTTTCGCTCCTCTCATTACTTCCCTTATACCGCTGTGTTTTCTCGCACCTCTGATACATTCCCTTGTATCGCCATGTTTTCGCGCACCTCTCATAATTTACCCTATATCGCCATGTTCTCGCACACCTCTCATAATTTCCCCTATATCGCTGTGTTTTCGCGCACGTCCCATAGCGTCCCCTATATCGCTGTGTTTTCGGGCACCTCTCATACTGTCCCTGTATCGCCATGTTTTCGCGCACACCCATAGCGTTCACTATATTGCCCTGTTTTCATGCACCTCTCATGTCTTCCTCTATATTACTGTGTTTTCATGCACCTCCCATAGCATCCCCTATATCGATGTGCCTTGGCGCTCCTCTCATACCTTCCCCTATATCGCCCTGTTTACGCGCAGCTCCCATTCCTTCCCCTATATCGCTGTGTTTTCATGCACCTCTCATACCTTCCCCTATATCGCCGTGTTCTCGCACACCTCTCATACCTTCCCCTATATCACTGTGCTTTCGCGCACGTCCCATAGCATCCCCTATATCACTGTGCCTTCACGCACTTCTCATACCTTTCCCTATATCGCCCTGTTTTTACGTACCTCCCATACCTTCCCCGATATCGCTGCATTTTCGCTCACCTCTCATACCTTCCCCTATATCGTTGTCTTTTCGCGCACATCCCATATCTTCACCTTTATCGCTGTGTTATTGCTCACCTCTCATAGCTTCCACTATATCACCGTGTTTTCGCGTACCTCTCATGTCTTCACCTAAATCGCTATGTTTTTCCTCCTCTCATTACTTCCCTTATACCGCTGTGTTATCTCGCAACTTTGATACATTCCACTGTATCGCCGTGTTTTCGCGCACCTCTCATAATTTCCCGTATATCACTGTATTTTCGCGCACGTCCCATAGCGTCCCCTATATCACTGTGTTTTCGGGCACCTCTTATACCGTTCCCTATATCGCCATGTTTTCGCACACATCCCATTGCTTCCACTATATTGCCCTGTTTTTGCGCACCTCTCATGTCTTCCCCTATATCACAGTGCTTTCGCGCACCTCTCAGAGCATCCTCTTTATCGCTGTGCCTTCGCGCACCTCTCATACCTTCCCTTATATCGCCCTGTTTTCGCGCACCTCCCATACATTCCCCTATATCGCTGTGTTTTCATGCACCTCTCATAACTTGTCCTGTATCGCAGCATTTTTGTGCACCTCTCATACCTTCCCCCATATTGCCGTGTTTTCATGCACATCTCATAACGTCCCCTATATTGCTGTGTATTCGCGCACCTCCCACAGCATCCCCTATATCACTGTGCCTTCGTGCACCTCTCATACCTTCCCCTATATCGCTGTGTTTTTGCGCACCTCTCATACCTTCCCCTACATCGCTGTGTTTTCATGCACCTCTCATAACTTCCCCTATATTGCTGTCTTGTCACGCACATCCCATAGCTTCACCTTTATCACTGTGTTATTGCTTACCTCTCATAGCTTCCCCTATATCGCCGGGATTTCGCGCACCACTCATGTCTTCACTTCTATCGCTATGTTTTCGCTCCTCTCATTACTTCCCTTATGTCGCTGTGTTTTTTCGCACCTCTGATAAATTCCCCAGTATCGCCGTGTTCTCGCACACCTCTCATACCTTCCCCTATATCACTGTGCTTTAACGCACGTCCCATAGCATCCCCTATACCACTGTGCCTTCACGCACTTCTCATACCTTTCCCTATATCGCCCTGCTTTCACGCACCTCTCATAACTTCTGCTGTATCGCTGTATTTTTGCGCTCCTCTCATATCTTCCCCTATATTGCCGTGTTTTCATGCACATCTCACAACGTCCCCTATATCGCCCTGTTTTCGCGCACCTCCCATACCTTCTCCGATATCGCTGTGTTTTCATGCACCCTCTCATTACCTTCCCCTATATTGCTGTTCCTTCGTTCACCTCTCATAACTTCCCTACATCGCTGTGTTTTCTCGCACCTCTGATGCATTCCCCTGTATCGCCGTGTTTTCGTGCACTTCTCATAACGTCCCCTATATAGCTGTGTATTCGTGCACCTCCCATGGCCCCCTATATCACTGTGCCTTCGCGCCACCTCTCATATCTTCCCCTATATCGCCCTGTTTTCGCTTACTTCCCATAACTTTCCCGATATCGCTGTGTTTTTGCACACCTCTCATACCTTCCCCTATATCGCTGTGTTTTCATGCACCTCTCATGGCTTCCCCAATATCGCCGTGTATTCATGCACATATCGTACTGTCCCCTTTATCGCTGTGTTTTTGCGTACCTCTCATGGCTTCCCCTATATCGCTGTGTTTTAGCTCCTCTCATAACTTCCCTACATCGCTGTGTTTTCTCGCCCCTCTGATGCATTCCCATGTATCGCCAACTTTTCGCGCACCTCTCATACTTTCCCCTATTTCGCCGTGTTTTCATGCACCTCTCATAGCTTCCCGTATATAGCCGTGTTTTCATGCACATCTCATACCGTCCCCAATATAACTGTGTTTTCGCACACCTCCCTTACAATCCCCTATGTCGCTATTCCTTCGTTCACCTCTCATACCTTCCCCTATATCACTGTGCCTTCGTGCACCTCTCATACCTTCCACAATATCGCCCTGTTTTCGCGCACCTCTCATAACTTCTCCTATATCGTTGTATTTTTGCACACCTCTCATATCTTCCCCTATATTGCTGTGTTTTCATGCACTTCTCATAACGGCCCCTATATCGCCCTCTTTTCGCGCACCTCCCATACCTTCCCCGATATCGCTGTGTTTTCATGCATCTCTCATACCTTCCCCTATATCGCTGTGTTTATGCACACCTCTCATAACTTCCCCTACATCGCTGTGTTTTCTCGCACCTCTGACGCATCTATATGAATCGACAAGTTTTTCGCGCACCTCTCATACTTTCCCCTATTTTGCTGTGTTTTCGTTCACCTCTCATGGCTTCCCCGATATCGCCATGTATTCATGCACATTTCATACATTCCCCTATATTTCTGTCTTTTCATGCACATCCCATAGCTTCACCTTTATCGCTGTTTTATTGCTCACCTCTCATAGCTTACCCTTTATAGCCGTGTTTTCGCGCACCTCTCTTGTCTTCCCCTAATCACCCTGTTTTCACGCACCTCTCATAACTTCTCCTGTATCGCTGTATTTTTGCGCTCCTCTCATATCTTCCCCTATATGGCCGTGTTTTCATGCACGTCTCACAACGTCCCCTATATTGCCCTGTTTTCGCGCACCTCCCATACCTTCTCCGATATCGCTGTGTTTTCATGCACCTCTCATACCTTCCCCTATATCGCTGTGTTTTTGCACACCTCTCATAACTTCCCCTACATCGCTGTGTTTTCTCATACCTCTGATGCATTTATATGAATCGACAAGTTTTCGCGCACCTCTCATACTTTCCGCTATTTCGCTGTGTTTTCGTGCACCTCTCATAGCTTCCCCTATATCACTGTGTTTTCGCGCACATCTCTTAGCATCCCCTATATCGCTGTTCCTTCGTTCACCTCTCATACAATCCCCTATAACGCCCTGCTTTTGCGTACCTCACATACCTTCCCCTATATCGCTGCGTTTTCACGCACCTCTCATAACTTCCCCTGTATCATCCTGTTTTCGCACAGCTCTCATACCTTTCCCTACATCACTGTGTTTTCACGCAACTTTCATAACTTCCCCTATATCGTTGTGTTTTTGCGCACCTCTCATACCTTCCCCTATATCGCTGTGTTTTCGCTTCTCTCATAACTTCCCCTATATCGCTGTGATTTCTTGCACCTCTGTGGCATTCCACCGTATCGCCGTGTTTTTGTGCTCATCCCATAGATTCACCTACATCGCTGCGTTTTTGCTCACCTCTCATACCTTCCCCTATATCGTTGTCTTTTCGCGCACATCCCATATCTTCACCTTTATCGCTGTGTTATTGCTCACCTCTCATAGCTTCCACTATATCGCCGTGTTTTCGTGTACCTCCCATACATTCACCTATATCGCTGTGTTTCTGCACCTCTCATTACTTCCCCTATATCGCTGTGTTTTCATGCACCTCTCATAACTTCTCCTATATCGCAGCATTTTTGCGCACCTCTCATACCTTCCCCCATATTGCCGTGTTTTCATGCACATCTCATAACGTCCCTTATATTGCTCTGTATTCGCGCACCTCCCACAGCATCCCCTATATCACTGTGCCTTCGTGCACCTCTCATACCTTCCCTTATATCGCTGTGTTTTTGCGCACCTCTCATACTTTCCCCTACATCGCTGTTTTCACGCACCTCTCATAACTTCCCCTATATTGCTGTCTTGTCTCGCACATCCCATAGCTTCATCTTTATCACTGTGTTATTGCTTACCTCTCATAGCTTCCCCTATATCGCCGGGATTTCGCGCACCACTCATGTCTACACTTCTATCGCTATGTTTTCGCTCCTCTCATTACTTCCCTTATGTCGCTGTGTTTTTTCGCACCTCTGATAAATTCCCCAGTATCACCGTGTTCTCGCACACCTCTCATACCTTCCCCTATATCACTGTGCTTTCGCGCACGTCCCATAGCATCCCCTATATCACTGTGCCTTCACGCACTTCTCATACCTTTCCCTATATCGCCCTGTTTTCACGCACCTCCCATACTTTCCCCGATATCGCTGTGTTTTCATGCACCTCTCAGAACTTCCCCTATATCACTGTGTATTTGCGCACCTCTCATACCTTCCCCTATATCGCTGTGTTTTTGCACACCTCTCATACCTTCCCCTATATCGCTGTGTTTTCGCGCACCTCTCATGGCTTCCCCGATATCGCCGTGTATTCATGCACATTTCATACATTCCCCTATATTGCTGTCTTTTCGTGCACATCCCATAGCTTCACCTTTATCGCTGTTTTATTGCTCACCTCTCATAGCTTCCCCTTTATCGCCGTGTTTTCGCGCACCTCTCATGTCTTCCCCTAATCGCCCTGTTTTCACGCACCTCTCATAACTTCTCCTATATCGCTGTATTTTTGCGCTCCTCTCATATCTTCCCCTATATTGCCGTGCTTTCATGCACATCTCATAACATCCCCTATATCGCCCTGTTTTCGCGCACCTCCCATACCTTCCCCGATATCGCTGTGTTTTCATGCACCTCCCATACCTTCCCCTATATCACTGTGCCTTCGCGCACCTCTCATACCTTCCCCTATATCTCTGTGTTTTTGCACACCTCTCATAACTTCCGCTACATCGCCGTGTTTTTGTGCACCTGCCATAGATTCCGCTACATCGCTGTGTTTTCATGCACCTCTCATACCTTCCCCTATATCGCTGTGTTTTTGCACACCTCTCATACCCTCTGCTAAATCGCTGTGTTTTCACCCACCTCTCATGGCTTCCCCTATATCGCTGTGTTTTCTCGCACCTCTGATGCATTCCCATGTATCGCCAACTTTTCGCGCACCTCTCATACTTTCCCCTATTTGGCCATGTTTTCATGCACCTCTCATAGCTTCCCGTATATAGCCGTGTTTTCATGCACATCTCATACCGTCCCCAATATCACTGTGCTTTCGCGCACCTCCCTTAGAATCCCCTATATCGCTGTTCCTTCGTTCACCTCTCATACCTTCCCCTATATCACTGTGCCTTCGTGCACCTCTCATACCTTCCACGATATCGCCCTGTTTTCGCGCACCTCTCATAATTTCCCCTATATTGCCGTTTTTTCATGCATTTCTCATAACGTTCCCTATATCGCCCTCTTTTCGCGCACCTCCCATACCTTCCCCGATATCGCTGTGCTTTCATGCACCTCTCATACCTTCCCCTACATCGCTGTGTTTTTGCGCACTTCTCATACATTCCCCTATATCGCTGTGTTTTTGCACACCTCTCATAACTTCCCCTACATCACTGTGTTTTCTCGCACCTCTGATGCATTTATATGAATCGACAAGTTTTCGCGCACCTCTCATACTTTCCCCTATTTCGCCGTGTTTTCGTGCACCTCTCATAGCTTCCCCTATATAGCCGTGTATTCATGCACATTTCATACATTCCCCTATATTGCTGTCTTTTCGTGCACATCCCATAGCTTCACCTTTATCGCTGTTTTATTGCTCACCTCTCATAGCTTCCCCGTTATCGCCGTATTTTCGCGCACCTCTCATGTCTTCCCCTAATTGCTCTGTTTTCACGCACCTCTCATAACTTCTCCTATATCGCTGTATTTTTGCGCTCCTCTCATATCTTCCTCTATATTGCCGTGCTTTCATGCACATCTCATAACGTCCCCTATATCGCCCTGTTTTCGCGCACCTCCCATACCTTCCCCGATATTGCTGTGTTTTCATGCACCTCTCATACCTTCCCCTATATGGCTGTGTTTTTGCGCACCTCTGATACCTTCCCCTATATGCTGTGTTTTCGCGCACCTCTCATGGCTTCCCCTATATCGCCATGTTTTCGCGCAATCTCATACCGTCCCCTATATCGCTGTGTTTTTGCGCACATCCCATAGCTTCACCTTTATCACTGTGTTATTCCTTACCTCTCATAGCTTCCCCTATATCGCCGGGTTTTCGCACAGCACTCATGTCTTCACTTCTATCGCTATGTTTTCGCTCCTCTCATTACTTCCCTTATGTCGCTGTGTTTTTTCGCATCTCTGATAAATTCCCCAGTATCGCCGTGTTCTCGCACACCTCTCATACCTTCCCCTATATCACTGTGCTTTCGCGCACGTCCCATAGCATCCCCTATATCACTGTGCCTTCACGCACTTCTCATACCTTTCCCTATATAGCCCTGTTTTCACGCACCTCTCATAACTTCTCCTGTATCGCTGTATTTTTGCGCTCCTCTCATATCTTCCCCTATATTGCCGTGTTTTCATGCACATCTCACAACGTCCCCTATATCGCCCTGTTTTCGCGCACCTCCCATACCTTCTCCGATATCGCTGTGTTTTCATGCACCTCTCATAACTTCCCCTATATCGCTGTGTTTTTGCACACCTCTCATACCTTCCGCTACATCGCTGTGTTTTTGCACACCTCCAATGGCTTCCCCTATATCGCTGTGTTTTAGCTCCTCTCATAACTTCCCTACATCGCTGTGTTTTCTCGCACCTCTGATGCATTCCCATGTATCGCCAACTTTTCGCGCACCTCTCATACTTTCCCCTATTTCGCCATGTTTTCATGGACCTCTCATAGCTTCCCGTATATAGCCGTGTTTTCATGCACATCTCATACCGTCCCCAATATAACTGGGTTTTCGCGCACCTCCCTTAGAATCCCCTATATCACTGTGCCTTCGTGCACCTCTCATACCTTCCACGATATCGCCCTATTTTCGTGCACCTCTCATAACTTCTCCTATATCGTTGTATTTTTGCGCACCTCTCATATCTTCCCCTATATTGCTGTGTTTTCATGCACTTCTCATAACGTCCCCTATATCGCCCTCTTTTCTCGCACCTCCCATACCTTCCCCGATATCGCTGTGTTTTCATGCATCTCTCATACCTTCCCCTATATCGCTGTGTTTTTGCACACCTCTCATAACTTCCCCTACATCGCTGTGTTTTCTCGCACCTCTGACGCATTTATATGAATCGACAAGTTTTCGCGCACCTCTCATACTTTCCCCTATTTCGCTGTGTTTTCGTTCACCTCTCATGGCTTCCCCGATATCGCCGTGTATTCATGCACATTTCATACATTCCCCTATATTGGTGTCTTTTCGTGCACATCCCATAGCTTCACCTTTATCGCTGTTTTTATTGCTCACCTCTCATAGCTTACCCTTTATCGCCGTGTTTTCGTGCACCTCTCTTGTCTTCCCCTAATCACCCTGTTTTCACGCACCTCTCATAACTTCTCCTGTATCGCTGTATTTTTGGCGTTCCTCTCATATCTTCCCCTAATTGCCGTGTTTTCATGCACGTCTCACAACGTCCCCTATATCGCCCTGTTTTCGCGCACCTCCCATACCTTCTCCGATATCGCTGTGTTTTCATGCACCTCTCATACCTTCCCCTATATTGCTGTGTTTTTGCGCACCTCTCATAACTTCCCCTATATCGCTGTGTTTTTGCACACCTCTCATACCTTCCGCTACATCGCTGTGTTTTTGCGCACCTCTCATAACTTCCCCTATATCGCTGTGTTTTCGTGCACCTCTCATAGCTTCCCCTATATCACTGTGTTTTCGCGCATATCTCTTAGCATCCCCTATATCGCTGTTCCTTCGTTCACCTCTCATACAATCCCCTATAACGCCCTGCGTTTGCGTACCTCACATACCTTCCCCTATATCGATTGTGTTTTCACGCACCTCTCATAACTTCCCCTATATCACCCTGTTTTCGTGCAGCTCTCATATCTTTCCCTATATCGCTGTGTTTTCGCTTCTCTCAAACTTCCCCTATATCGCTGTGATTTCTTGCACCTCTGTGGCATTCCACCGTATCGCCGTGTTTTTGCGCTCATCCCATAGCTGTCACCTACATCGCTGCGTTTTCGCTCACCTCTCATACCTTCCCCTATATCGTTGTCTTTTCGCGCACATCCCATATCTTCACCTTTATCGCTGTGTTATTGCTCACCTCTCATAGCTTCCACTATATCGCCGTGTTTTCGCGTACCTCTCATGTCTTCACCTATATCGCTATGTTTTTGCTCCTCTCATTACTTCCCTTATACCGCTGTGTTATCTCGCAACTCTGACACATTCCCCTGTATCGCCATGTTTTCGCTCACCTCTCATACTTTCCCCTATTTCGCCGTGTTTTCGTGCACCTCTCATAGCTTCCCCTATATAGCCGTGTTTTCATGCACATCTCATACCGTCCCCAATATAACTGTGTTTTCGCGCACCTCCCCTAGAATCCCCTATATCGCTGTTCCTTCGTTCAGCTCTCATACCTTCCCCTATATCGCCCTGTTTTCACGCACCTCCCATACCTTCCCCTATATCGCTGTGTTTTAGTGCACCTCTCATACCTTCCCCTATATCACTGTGCCTTCGTGCACCTCTCATACCTTCCTCGATATCGCCCTGTTTTCGCGCACCTCTCATAACTTCTCCTATATCGCTGTATTTTTGCGCACCTCTCATAATTTCCCCTATATTGCCGTGTTTTCATGCACTTCTCATAACGTCCCTTATATCGCCCTCTTTTCGCGCACCTCCCATACCTTCCCTGATATCGCTGTGTTTTCATGTATCTCTCATACCTTCCCCTATATCGCTGTGTTTTTGCGCACCTCTCATAAATTCCCCTATATCGCTGTGTTTTTGCACACCGCTCATAACTTCCCCTTCATCACTGTGTTTTCTCGCACCTCTGATGCATTTATATGAATCGACAAGTTTTCGCGCACCTCTCATACTTTCCCCTATACAGCCGTGTTTTCATGCACATCTCATACCGTCCCCAATATCACTGTGTTTCCGCGCACCGCCCTTAGCATCCCCTATATCGCTGTTCCTTCGTTCACCTCTCATATCTTCCCCTATAACGCCCTGCTTTTGCGTACCTCACATACCTTCCCCTATATCGCTGTGTTTTCGTGCACCTCTCATACCTTCCCCTATATCACCCTGTTTTCGTGCTGCTCTCATACCTTTCCCTATATCACTGTGTTTTCACGCACCTTTCATAACTTCCCCTATATCGCTGTGTTTTTGCACACCTCTCATACCTTCCCCTATATCGCTGTGTTTTCGCTTCTCTCATAACTTCCCCTATATCGCTGTGATTTCTTGCACCTCTGTGGCATTCCACCGTATCGCCGTGTTTTTGTGCTCATCCCATAGCTTCGCCTACATCGCTGCGTTTTCGCTCACCTCTCATACCTTCCCCTATATCGTTGTCTTTTCGCGCACATCCCATATCTTCACCTTTATCGCTGTGTTATTGCTCACCTCTCATAGCTTCCACTATATCGCCGTGTTTTCGCGTACCTCTCATGTCTTCACCTATATCGCTATGTTTTTGCTCCTCTCATTACTTCCCTTATGCCGCTGTGTTATCTCGCAACTCTGACACATTCCCCTGTATCGCCGTGTTTTCGCACACCTCTCATAATTTCCCCTATATCGCCGTGTTCTCGCACACCTCTGATACATTCCCCTATATCGCTGTGTTTTGGCGCACATCCCATAGCATCACCTTTATCGCTGTGTTATTGCTCACCTCTCATAGTGTCCCCTATATCGCCGTGTTTTCGCGCACCTCTCATGTCTTCACCTATATCGCTATGTTTTCGCTCCTCTCATTACTTCCCTTATATCGCTGTGTTTTCTCGCACCTCTGATACATTCCCTTGTATCGCCATGTTTTCGCGCACCTCTCATAATTTACCCTATATCGCCATGTTCTCGCACACCTCTCATACCTTCCCCTATATCTCTGTGCTTTCGTGCACGTCCCATAGCATCCCCTATATCACTGTGCCTTCATGCACTTCTCATACCTTTCCCTATATCGCCGTTTTCACGCACCTCCCATACCTTCCCCGATATCGCTGTGTTTTCATGCACCTCTCATAAATTCCCCTATATCACTGTGTATTTGCACACCTCTCATACCTTCCCCTATATCACTGTGTTTTCGCGCACTTCTCATGGCTTCCCCGATATCGCCGTGTATTCATGCACATTGCATACATTCCCCTATATTGCTGTCTTTTCGTGCACATCCCATAGCTTCACCTTTATCGCTGTGTTATTGCTCACCTCTCATAGCTTCGCCTTTATTGCCGTGTTTTCGCGCACCTCTCATGTCTTCACCTATATCGCTATGTTTTCGCTCCTCTCATTACTTCCCTTATATCGCTGTGTTTTTTCGCACCTCTGATACATTCCCCAGTATCGCCGTGTTCTCACACACCTCTCATACCTTCCCCTATATCACTGTGCTTTCACGCACGTCCCATAGCATCCCCTATATCACTGTGCCTTCACGCACTTCTCATACCTTTCCTTATATCGCCTTGTTTTCACGCACCTCCCATACCTTCCCCGATATCGCTGTGTTTTCATGCACCTCTTATACCTTCCCCATATCACTGTGCCTTCGCGCAGCTCTCATATCTTCCTCTATATCGCCCTGTTTTCGCTCACTTCCCAAACCTTCCCTGATATCGCTCTGTTTTCATGTACCTCTCATACCTTTCCCTATATCGCTGTATTTTTCGCACCTCTCATACCTTCCCCTAAGGTATGAGAGGTGTGTGAGAATATGGCGATATAGGCAAAGCTATGAGAGGTGAGCAAAAACACAGCGATATAGGGGAAGACATGAGAGGTGCGCAAAAACACAGCGATATATGGGAAGCTATGGGAGGTGCACGAAAACAGAGCGAGAAAGGGGAAGGCATGAGTGGTGTGAGAAAACACAGCAATATAGGGGGAGCTATGGGAGGTGCGTGAAAAAACGGCGATATATGGGGAAGGTATGAGAGGTGTGCGAAAACATAGTGGTGGAGGTGAAGCTATGCGAGGTGCAGGAAAACACGGTGATATAGGGGAAGCTATGAGAGGCGTGCGAAAACACAGCGATTTGGGGGAAGCTATGAGAGGTGTGCGAAAACATTGCAATATATGGAAAGCTATGAGAGGTGCACGAGAACATAGCGATAGAAGGGAAGCTATGAGAGGTGCGCGATAACAAAGCGATATAGCGGAAGGTATGAGAGGTGCGTGAAAACACGGTGATATAGGAGAAGCTATGGGAGGTGCGTGAACACACGGCGATATACGTGTAGGTATGAGTGGTGCTTGAAAACACGTCGATATAGGGGAAGCTATGAGAGTGCGCGAAAATGCAGCGATGTAGGGGACAGAATGAGAGGTGCATGAAAACACAGTGATACAGGGGAAGGTATGAGAGGTGCGCAAAAACACAATGGTATCGGGGAAGGAATCAGAGGTGCCGGAAAACACAGCGATATAGGGGAAGACTTGGGAGGTGCGCGAAATCACAGAGATATTGGGGAAGGGATGAGAGGTGCGTGAAAACACAGCGATATAGGAGAAGCTATGGGAGGTGCGCGAAAACACAGCGAAATAGTTGAATGTATGGGAGGTGCGTTAAAACACATCGATATAGGGGAAGCTACGAGAGGTGTGCGAAAACACAGCGATATAGTGGAAGGTATGAGAGGTACGTGAAAACACAGAGATATATAGGAAGCTATGGGAGCTGCACGAAAACAGAGCGAGAAAGGAGCAGGTATGAGAGGTGTGAGAAAACACGGCGATATAGGGGAAGCTATGGGAGGTGCGTGAAAGCACGGCGATGTAAGGGAAGCGATGCAAGGTGTGCCAGAACATGGCGATATAGGGGAAGTTATGAGAGATGCGCAAAAACAAGGCGATAAGTGGGAAGCTCTGGGAGGTGTATAACAACACGGTGTTATAGGGGAAAGTATGAGAGGTGCGCAAAAACACGATATAAGGGAAGGTATCAGAGGTGCGTGAAAGCACAGCGATACAGGGGAATCTATAGGAGGTGTGCGAAAACACAGTGATATAGTGGATGGTGCGATAGGCACGCGAAAACACAGCGATATACGGGAAGCTATGGAGGTGAGCTAAAACACGGCGAAATAGGGGAAGATATGAGAGGTGTGCAAAAAACACAGTGATATATGGGAAGCTATGGGAGATGCACGAAAACAGGGCGATATAGGGGAAGGTATGAGAGGTGTGAGAAAACAGAGCGATATAGGGGACGGTATGGGAGGTGCGTGAAAACACGGCGAAATAGCAGAAGGTCTGAGAGGTGCGAGAAAACAGAGCGACGTAGGGGAAGCTATGCGAGGTGCACCAGAACATGGCGATATAGGGAAAGCTAAGAGAGGTGCGCAAAACACAGCGATTTGTGGAAATCTATGAGAGGCGCGTGAAAACTCGTTGATAAATGGGAAGCTGTGCGAGGTCCGTGAAATCAGGGCAATATAGAGGAAGTGATGAGAGATGCACGAGAGCACAGCGACATAGGAGAAGCTATGGGAGATGCGTGAAAACTGAGCAATATAGGGGAAGTTATGAGAGCTGCTTGATGACACAGCGATATAGGAGAAGATATGAGATGTGTGCGAAAACACGGTGATATAGTGGAAGCTATGAGAGGTGCACGAAAGCAGAGCGAGAAAGGGGAAGGTATGAGTGGTGTGAGAAAACACAGCAATATAGGGGGAGCTAAGGGAGGTGTGTGAAAAAACGGCGATATATGGAGAAGGTATGAGAGGTGTGCGAAAACATAGTGGAGGTGAAGCTATGCGAGGTGCGCGAAAACACGGTGATATAGGGGAAACTATGAGAGGTGCGCGAAAACACAGCGATATAGTTGAATATATGGGAGGTGCGTTAAAACACTTCGATATAGGGGAAGGTATGAGAGATGCGCGAAAACACAGCGATATAGTGGACGGTATGAGAGGTACGCGAAAATACAGCGATATATGGGAAGCTATGGAGGTGAGTTAAAACACGGAGAAATAGGGGAAGGTATGAGAGGTGTGCAAAAAACACAGTGATATAGTGGAAGGTATGAGAGGTGCGCAAAATCACAGTGATATATGGGAAGCTATGGAGGTGCACGAAAACAGAGCGAGAAAGGAGCAGGTATGAGAGGTGTGAGAGAACACAGCAATATAGGGGAAGCTAAGGGAGGTGCGTGAAAGCACGGCGATATAGGAGAAGTATGAGCGGTGCGCGAAAACACAGCGATTTAAAGGAAGCTATGAGAGGTGCGCCAAAATACGGCGATATAGGGGAAGTTATGAGAGATGCGCAAAAACAAGGCTATAAATGGGAAGCTCTGGGAGGTGCATGACAACATGGCGATATAGGGGAAGGTATGAGAGGTGTGCGAAAACACAACGATATAAGGGAAGGTATCAGAGGTGCGTGAAAGCACAGCGATACAGTGGAATCTATGGGAGGTGTGCGAAAACACAGCGATATAGTGGATCGTGTGACAGGCACGCGAAAACACAGCGATATATGGGAAGCTATGAAGTTGAGTTAAAACACGGCGAAATAGGGGAAGGTATGAGAGGTATGCAAAAAACACAGTTATATAGTGGAAGGTATGAGAGGTGCACAAAATCACAGTGATATATGGGAAGGTATGGGAGATGCACGAAAACAGAGCCATTTAGGGGAAGGTATGAGAGGTGCGCGAAAAGACAGTAATATAGGAGAAGGTATGAGAGGTGCGCGAAAACACAGCGATATAGGGGAAGGTGTGAGAGGTGCGTGAAAACACAGTGATATATGGAAAGTTATGGGAGGTGCGCGAAAGCACGGCGATTTGGGGGAATCTATAAGAGGCGCTGAAAACTCGGCGAAAAATGGGAAGCTATGGGAGGTGCACGAAAACACAGCGAGAAAGGAGAAGGTGTGAGAAATGTCAGAAACACAGCAATATAGGAGAAGGTATGAGAGTTGCGTGAAAACACAGCGATGTAGGGGAAGCTATGCGAGGTGTGCCCTAGAACACGGCGATATAGGAGAAGATATTAGATGTGCGCGAAAACACAGCGATATAGCGGAAGCTATGGGAGGTGCACGAAAACACAGCGATATAGGGTAATGTATGGGAGGTGCGTGAAAACACAGTGATGTAGGGGAAGGTATGGGAGATGCATGAAAACAAAGCGATATAGGCGAAGTTATGAGCGGTGCGTGAAAACACATCGATATAGGGGAAGCTATGAGAGGTGCGCGAAAACACAGCGATATAGTGCAAGGTATGAGAGGTGCACGAAAACACAGCGATATATGGGAAGCTATGGGAGATGCACGAAAACAGAGCGATAGAGGGGAAGGTATGTGAGGTGTGAGAAAACACAGCAATATAGGGTTAGCTATGGGACGTGCGTGAAAACAGGGCCAAAATAGGAGAAGGTATGAGAAGTGCGCGAAGGCAGAGCGACGTAGTAGAAGCTATGCGAGGTGCACCAGAACGCGGCGATACAGGGGAGGCTAAGAGAGGTGAGCAAAAACACAGCGGTTTAGGGGAATCTATGAGAGATGCGCGAAAACATCGCAATATATGGGAAGCTATGAGAGGTGCGCGAAAACATGGCCATATAGAGGAAGGTATCAAAGGTGCATGAAAGCACAGTAATACAGGGGAATCTATGGGAGGTGTGCGAAAACACAGCGATATAGAGAATGGTGTGATAGGCACTCAAAAACACAGCGATATTTGGGAAGCTATGGAGGTGCGTTAAAACACGGTGAAAGGGGAAGGTATGAGAGGTGCGCAAAAACACAACGATATAGTAGAAGGTATGAGAGGTGCGTGAAAACAGAGAGAAAACAGGTGCGAGAAGGTCTGAGAGGTGTGAGAAAACACAGCAATATAGGGGAAGCTATGGAGGTGTGTTAAATCACGGCGAAATAGGGGAAGTTATGAGAGGTGCACAAAAACACAGCGATGCAGGGGAAGTTATGAGAGGTGCGTGAAATCACACCGATATAGGGAAGCTATGAGAGGTGCGCGAAAACACAACGATATAGGGGAAGGTATGAGAGGTTTGAGAAAACACAGCAATATAGGGGAAGCTATGGGAGGTGCGTGAAAACACGATGATATAGGAGAAGGTATGAGAGGCGTGAGAAAACACAGCAATATAGGGTTAGCTGTGGGACGTGCGTGAAAACACGGCCAAGTAGGAGAAAGTATGAGAAGTGCGCAAAAAAGAGCGACGTAGGGGAAGCTATGCGTGGTGCGCCAGAACGTGGCGATATAGGGGAAGCTAAGAGAGGTGAGCAACAACACAGCGATTTGGGGGAATCTATGAGAGGTGCGCGAAAACATCGCAATATATGGGAAGCTATGAGTGTTGCGCGAAAACACAGTGATATAGGGGAAGTTATGGGATGTGCGCAAAAGCACGGCGATATGGGGGAATCTATAAGAGACGCCGAAAACTCGGCGAAAAATGGGAAGCTATGGGAGGTCCGTGAAAACAAGGCGATATAGCGGAAGTGATGAGAGGTGCACCAGAGCACAGCGACATAGGAGAAGCTGTGGGAGGTGCGTGAAAGCACAGTGATATAGGGGAATGAATGGGAGTTGCGTTAAAACATTGCGATATAGGGGAAGCTATGAGTGCTGCGCGAAAACACAGCGATATAGGGGAATTTATGGGAGGTGCGCAAAAGTACGGCGATTTGGGGGAATCTATAAGATGCGCCGAAAACTCGGCGAAAAATGGGAAGCTATGGGAGGTCCGTGAAAACAGGGCGATATACGGGAAGTGATGAGAGGCGCACAAGAGCACAGCGACATAGGGGAAGCTGTGGGAGGTGCGCGAAAACACAGCGATATAGGGGAATGAATGGGAGTTGCGTTAAAACACTGCGATATAGGGGAAGGTATGAGAGGTGCATGAAAACACAGCAATTTGGGTGAATCTATAAGAGGCGCCGAAAACTTGGCAAAAAATAGAAAGCTATGGGAGGTCCGTGTAAACAGGGCGATATAGCGGAAGTGATGAGAGGTGCACCAGAGCATAGCAACATAGGGGAAGCTGTGGGAGGTGCGCGAAAACACAGCGATATAGGGGAATGAATGGGAGGTGCGTTAAAACACTGCTATATAGGGGAAGGTATGAGAGGTGCGCGAAAACACAGCGAAATATGGGAAGCTATGGGAGATGCACGAAAACACAGCGAGAAAGGAGAAGGTGTGAGAGGTGTCAGAAACACAGCAATATAGGAGAAGGTATGAGAGTTTCGTGAAAACACAGCGATGTAGGCGAGGCTATGCGAGGTGTGCCCTAGAACACGGCGATATAGGAGAAGATATTAGATGTGTGCGAAAACACAGCGACATAGCGGAAGCTATGGGAGGTGCACGAAAACACAGCGATATAGGGGAATGTATGGGAGGTGCGTGAAAACACAGCGATGTAGGGGAAGATATGGGAGGTGCATGAAAACGCAGTGATATAGGCGAAGTTATGAGCGGTGCGTGAAAACACATCGATATAGGGGAAGCTATGAGAGGTGCGCGAAAACACAGCGATATATGGGAGGCTATGGGAGATGCACGAAAACAGAGCGATAGAGGGGAAGGTATGAGAGATGTGAGAAGACACAGCAATATAGAGTTAGCTATGGGACGTGTGTGAAAACAGGGCCAAAATAGGAGAAGGGCTGAGAGGTGCGCGAAAGCAGATCGACGTAGGGGAAGCTATACGAGGTGCGCCAGAACGCGGCGATATGGGGGAAGCTAAGAGAGGTGTGCAAAAACACAGCGGTTTGGGGGAATCTATGAGAGGTGCGCGAAAACATTGCAATATATGGGAAGCTATGAGAGGTGCGCGAAAACATGGCGATAAATGGGAAACTCTGGGAGGTGCATGACAACATGGCGATATAGGGGAAGGTATGAGAGGTGCGCGAAAATGCAACGATATAGAGGAAGGTATCAGAGGTGCATGAAAGCACAGCAATGCAGGGGAATCTATGGGAGGTGTGCGAAAACACAGCGATATAGAGGATGGTGTGATAGGCACTTGAAAACACAGCGATATTTGGGAAGCTATGGAGGTGCGTTAAAACACGGCGAAATAGGGGAAGGTATGAGAGATGCGTTAAAACACTGCTATATAGGGGAAGGTATGAGAGGTGCGCGAAAACACAGCGAAATATGGGAAGCTATGGGAGATGCACGAAAACACAGCGAGAAAGGAGAAGGTGTGAGAGGTGTCAGAAACACAGCAATATAGGAGAAGGTATGAGAGTTTCGTGAAAACACAGCGATGTAGGCGAGGCTATGCGAGGTGTGCCCTAGAACACGGCGATATAGGAGAAGATATTAGATGTGTGCGAAAACACAGCGACATAGCGGAAGCTATGGGAGGTGCACGAAAACACAGCGATATAGGGGAATGTATGGGAGGTGCGTGAAAACACAGCGATGTAGGGGAAGATATGGGAGGTGCATGAAAACGCAGTGATATAGGCGAAGTTATGAGCGGTGCGTGAAAACACATCGATATAGGGGAAGGTATGAGAGGTGCATGAAAACACAGCGATTTGGGTGAATCTATAAGAGGCGCCGAAAACTTGGCAAAAAATAGAAAGCTATGGGAGGTCCGTGTAAACAGGGCGATATAGCGGAAGTGATGAGAGGTGCACCAGAGCATAGCAACATAGGGGAAGCTGTGGGAGGTGCGCGAAAACACAGCGATATAGGGGAATGAATGGGAGGTGCGTTAAAACACTGCTATATAGGGGAAGGTATGAGAGGTGCGCGAAAACACAGCGAAATATGGGAAGCTATGGGAGATGCACGAAAACACAGCGAGAAAGGAGAAGGTGTGAGAGGTGTCAGAAACACAGCAATATAGGAGAAGGTATGAGAGTTTCGTGAAAACACAGCGATGTAGGCGAGGCTATGCGAGGTGTGCCCTAGAACACGGCGATATAGGAGAAGATATTAGATGTGTGCGAAAACACAGCGTCATAGCGGAAGCTATGGGAGGTGCACGAAAACACAGCGATATAGGGGAATGTATGGGAGGTGCGTGAAAACACAGCGATGTAGGGGAAGATATGGGAGGTGCATGAAAACGCAGTGATATAGGCGAAGTTATGAGCGGTGCGTGAAAACACATCGATATAGGGGAAGCTATGAGAGGTGCGCGAAAACACAGCGATATATGGGAGGCTATGGGAGATGCACGAAAACAGAGCGATAGAGGGGAAGGTATGAGAGATGTGAGAAGACACAGCAATATAGAGTTAGCTATGGGACGTGTGTGAAAACAGGGCCAAAATAGGAGAAGGGCTGAGAGGTGCGCGAAAGCAGATCGACGTAGGGGAAGCTATACGAGGTGCGCCAGAATGCGGCGATATGGGGGAAGCTAAGAGAGGTGTGCAAAACCACAGCGGTTTGGGGGAATCTATGAGAGGTGCGCGAAAACATCGCAATATATGGGAAGCTATGAGAGGTGCGCGAAAACATGGCGATAAATGGGAAACTCTGGGAGGTGCATGACAACATGGCGATATAGGGGAAGGTATGAGAGGTGCGCGAAAATGCAACGATATAGAGGAAGGTATCAGAGGTGCATGAAAGCACAGCAATGCAGGGGAATCTATGGGAGGTGTGCGAAAACACAGCGATATAGAGGATGGTGTGATAGGCACTTGAAAACACAGCGATATTTGGGAAGCTATGGAGGTGCGTTAAAACACGGCGAAATAGGGGAAGGTATGAGAGATGCGCGAAAACACAGCGATATAGTGGAAGGTATGAGAGGTGCGCGAAAACACAGTGATATAGGGGATGCTTTGGGAGGTGCACGAAAACACAGCGAGAAAGGAGAAGGTGTGAGAGGTGTCAGAAACACAGCAATATAGGAGAAGGTATGAGAGATTCGTGAAAACACAGCGATGTAGGCGAAGCTATGCGAGGTGTGCCCTAGAACACGGCGATATAGGAGAAGATATTAGATGTGCGTGAAAACACAGCGATATAGCGGAAGCTATGGGAGGTGCACGAAAACACAGCGATATAGGGGAATGTGTGGGAGGTGCGTGAAAACACAGCGATGTAGGGGAAGATATGGGAGGTGAATGAAAACGCAGTGATATAGGCGAAGTTATGAGCGGTGCGTGAAAACAAATCGATATAGGGGAAGCTATGAGAGGTGCGCGAAAACACAACGATATAGTGCAAGGTATGAGAGGTGCGCGAAAACACGGCGATATATGGGAAGCTATGGGAGATGCACGAAAACAGAGCGATAGAGGGGAAGGTATGTGAGGTGTGAGAAAACACAGCAATATAAGGTTAGCTATGGGACGTGCGTGAAAACAGGGCCAAAATAGGAGAAGGTATGAGAGGTGCGCGAAAGCAGAGCGACATAGGGGAAGCTATGCGAGGTGCGCCAGAATGCGGCGATATAGGGGAAGCTAAGAGAGGTGCGCAAAAACACAGCGGTTTGGGGGAATCTATGAGAGGTGCGCGAAAACATCGCAATATATGGGAAGCTATGAGAGGTGCGCGAAAACACGGCGATAAATGGGAAACTCTGGGAGGTGCATGACAACATGGCGATATAGGGGAAGGTATGAGAGGTGCGCGAAAACACAACGATATAGAGGAAGGTATCAGAGGTGCATGAAAGCACAGCAATACAGGGGAATCTATGGGAGGTGTGCGAAAACACAGCGATATAGAGGATGGTGTGATAGGCACTCGAAAACAGCGATATTTGGGAAGCTATGGAGGTGCGTTAAAACACGGCGAAATAGGGGAAGGTATGAGAGGTGCGCAAAAGCACAGCGATATAGTGGAAGGTATGAGAGGTGTGCGAAAACAGAGCAATATAGGAGAAGGTCTGAGAGGTGTGAGAAAACACAGCAAAATAGGGGAAGCTATGGAGGTGCGTTAAATCACGGTGAAATAGGGGAAGTTATGAGAGGTGCACAAAAGCACAGCGATGCAGGGGAAGATATGGGAGGTGCATGAAAACACAGCGATATAGGCGAAGTTATGAGAGGTGCGTGAAAATACATTGATATAGGGAAGCTATGAGATGTGCGTGAAAACACAGCGATATATGGGAAGCTATGGGAGATGCACGAAAACAGAGCAATATAGGGGAAGGTATGAGAGGTTTGAGAAAACACAGCAATATAGGGGAAGCTATGGGAGGTGCGTGAAAACACGATGATATAGGAGAAGGTATGAGAGGTGTGAGAAAACACAGCAATATAGGGTTAGCTGTGGGACGTGCGTGATAACACGGCCAAAATAGGAGAAGGTATGAGAAGTGTGCGAAAACAGAGCGACGTAGGGGAAGCTATGCGAGGTGCGCCAGAACGTGACGATATAGGGGAAGCCAAGAGAGGTGCGCAGAAACACAGCGATTTGGGGGAATCTTTGAGAGGCGCGCAAAAACACGGCGAAAAATGGGAAGCTATGGGAGGTCCGTGAAAACAGGGCGATATAGCGGAAGTGATGGGAGGTGCGTTAAAACACTGCAATATAGGAGAAGGTATGAGAGGTGCGCGAAAACACAGTGATATAGGGGAAGCTGTGGGAGGTGCGCGAAAACACGGTGATATACATGAAGGTAGGAGAGGTGCATGAAAACACATCGATATAGGGGAAGCTACGAGTGATGCGCGAAAAGACAGCGATATAGTTCAAGGTATGAGAGGTGCGCGAAAACACAGCGAAATATGGGAAGCTATGGGAGTTGCACGAAAACAGAGCGAGAAAGGGGAAGGTATGAGAGGTGTCAGAAAACACGGCGATATAGGAGAAGGTCTGAGAGGTGTGAAAAAACACAGCAATATAGAGGAAGCTATGGGACGTGCGTGAAAACATAGCCAAAATAGGAGAAGTTATGAGAGGTGCGCGAATACAGAGCAACGTAGGGGCAGGTATGCGAGGTGCGCCAGAACGCAGCGGTATAGGGGAAGCTAAGAGAGGTGCACAAAAACACAACGATTTGGGGGAATCTATGAGAGGCGCGTGAAAACTTGGCGAAAAATGGGAAGCTACGCGAGGTCCGTGAAAAAAGGGCGATATAGCGGAAGTGATGAGAGGTGCACGAGAGCAGAGTGACATAGGGGAAGCTATGGGAGATGCGTGAAAACTGAGCAATATAGGGGAAGTTATGAGAGCTACTTGATGACACAGCGATATAGCAGAAGATAAGAGATGTGCGTGAAAATGCGGTGATATAGGGGATGCTATGAGAGGTGAACGAAAACACAATGATATAGGGGAAGCCTTGGGAGGTGCGCTAAATCACAGTGATATTGGGAAAGGGATCAGAGGTGCGTGAAAACACAGCGATATAGAGGAAGGTATGCGAGGTGCGCAAAAACACAGCGATATATGGGAAGCTATGAGAGGTGCGTGAAAAAACATCGATATAGTGGAAGGTAAGAGAGGTGTGCAAAAACACAACGATATAGGTGAAGGTATGCGAGGTGCGCAAAAACACAGCGATATATGGGAAGCTATGAGAGGTGCGCGTACACACGGTGATATAGGGGAAGGTATGAGAGGTCCGCAAAAACACAGTGATATGGGGGAAGCTCTGGGAGGTGCGTGAAAACACGTCGATATAGGGGAAGGTATGTGAGATGAGCGACAACTCAGCTAAAAAGGGGAAGGTATGAGAGGTGCGTGAGAACATGGCGATATAGGCAAAGCTATGAGAGGTCGTCAAAAACACAGCGATATAAGGAAACTAGGAGAAGTGCGCGAAAATACAGCGATATAGTGGAAGGTATGAGTGGTGCGCGAAAACACAGCGATATATGGGAAGCTATGGGAGGTGCACGTAAACACAGCCAGAAAGGGGAAGATATGAGTGGTGTGAGGAAACACAGCAATATAGGTGGAGCTATGGGAGGTGCGTGAAAGCACGGCAATATATGGAGAAGTATGAGAGGTGTGCAAAAACATAGTGGTGGAAGTGAATCTATGAGAGGTGCGCAAAAACAAGGCGAAAAATGGGAAGCTATGGGAGGTCCGTGAAAGCAAAGCGATATAGGGGAAGTGATGAGAGGTGCACGAGAGCACAGCAACATAGGGGAAGCTATGGGAGGTGCACGAAAACACAGCGATATAGGGAAATGAATGGGAAGTGCATTAAAACACTGCGATAAGTGGAAGGTATGAGAGGTGCACGAAAACACAGCGATATATGGGAAGCTATGGGAGGTGCGTGAAAACACAGCGATATATAGGAAGCTATGGGAGGTGCGCGAAAACACGGCGATGTACATGAAGGTATGAGAGGTGCGTGAAAACACGTCGATATAGGGGAAGGTATGAGAGATGAGCGAAAACTCAGCTAAAAAGGGGAAGGTATGAGAGGTGCGTGAGAACATGACGATATAGGCAAAGCTATGAGAGGTGAGCAAAAACACAGCGATATAGGGGAGGACATGAGAGGTGCCCGAAAACAGAACGATATAGGGGAAGCTACGAAAGGTGTGCGAGAACACAGCGATATATTGGAAGGTATGAGAGGTGCGCAAAAACACAGCGATATATGGGAAGCTATGGGAGGTGCACGAAAACAGAGCGAGAAAGGGGAAGGCATGAGTGATGTGAGAAAACACAGCAATATAGGGGGAGCTATGGGAGGTGTGTGAAAACACGGTGATAAAGGAGAAGCTATGGGAGGTGCGTGAACACACGGCGATATACGTGTAGGTATGAGTGGTGCTTGAAAACACGTCGATATAGGGGAAGCGATGAGAGTGCGCGAAAATGCAGCGATGTAGGGGACGGCATGAGAGGTGCGTGAAAACACAGTGATACAGGGGAAGGTATGAGAGGTGTGCAAAAGCACAACGGTATAGGTGAAGGGATGAGAGGTGCGTGAAAACACAGCGGTATCGGAGAAGCTATAGGAGGTGCGCGAAAACACAGCGAAATAGTTGAATATATGGGAGGGGCGTTAAAACACATCGATATAGGGGAAGCTACGAGAGGTGTGCGAAAACACAGCGATATATAGGAAGCTATGGGAGGTGCATGAAAACAGAGCGTGAAAGGAGCAGGTATGAGAGGTGTGAGAGAACACAGCAATATAGGGGAAGCTATGGGAGGTGCGTGAATGTATGGCGATATAGCAGAAGGTATGAGAGGTGCGCGAAAACACAGCGATGTAAGGGAAGCAATGCGAGGTGCGCCAGAACACGGCGATATAGGGGAAGTTATGAGAGATGCGCAAAAACAAGGCGATAAGTGGGAAGCTCTGGGAGGTGCATAACAACACGGCGATATAGGGAAAGGTGTGAGAGGTGCGCAAAAACACAACGATATAAGGGAAGGTATCAGAGGTGCGTGAAAGCACAGCGATACAGGGGAATCTATGGGAGGTGTGCGAAAACACAGTGATATAGTGGATGGTGTGATAGGCACGCGAAAACACAGCGATATATGGGAAGCTATGGAGGTGAGCTAAAACACGGCGAAATAGTAGAAGGTATGAGAGGTACGCGAAAACACAGCGATATATGGGAAGCTATGGGAGGTGCGTGAAAACACGTCGATATAGGGGAAGTTATGAGAGATGAGCGAAAACTCAGCTAAAAAGGGGAAAGTATGAGAGGTGCGTGAGAACATGGCGATATAGGCAAAGCTATGAGAGGTGAACAAAAACACAGCGATATAGGGGAAGACATGAGAGGTGCCCAAAAACACAACGATATAGGGGAAGCTACGAAAGGTGCGCGAGAACACAGCGATATAGTGGAAGGTATGAGAGGTGCGCAAAAACACAGCGATATATTGGAAGCTATGGGAGATGCACGAAAACAGAGCGAGAAAGGGGAAGGCATGAGTGGTGTGAGAAAACACAGCAATATAGGGGGAGCTATGGGAGGTGCGTGAAAACACGGTGATAAAGGAGAAGCTAGGGAGGTGCGTGAACACACGGCGATATGCGTGTAGGTATGAGTGGTGCTTGAAAACACGTCGATATAGGGGAAGCGATGAGAGTGCGCAAAAATGCAGCGATGTAGGGGACGGCATGAGAGGTGCGTGAAAACACAGTGATACAGGGCAAGGTATGAGAGGTGCGCAAAAGCACAAGGGTATAGGGGAAGGGATGAGAGGTGCGTGAAAACACAGCGATATAGCAGAAGCTATGGGAGGTGTGCGAAAACACAGTGAAATAGTTGAATATATGGGAGGGGCGTTAAAACACATCGATATAGGGGAAGCTACGAGAGGTGTGTGAAAACACAGCGATATAGTGGAAGGTATGAGAGGTACGCGAAAACACAGCGATATATAGGAAGCTATGGAAGGTGCATGAAAACAGAGCGAGAAAGGAGCAGGTATGAGAGGTGTGAGAGAACACAGCAATATAGGGGAAGCTATGGGAGGTGCGTGAAGGTACGGCGATATAGCAGAAGGTATGAGAGGTGCGCGAAAACACAGCGATGTAAGGGAAGCGATGCGAGGTACGCCAGAACACGGCGATATAGGGGAAGTTATGAGAGATGCGCAAAAACAAGGCGATAAGTGGGAAGCTCTGGGAGGTGCATAACAACACGGCGATATAGGGGAAGGTATGAGAGGTGCGCAAAAACACAACGATATAAGGGAAGGTATCAGAGGTGCGTGAAAGCACAGCGATACAGGGGAATCTATGGGAGGTGTGCGAAAACACGGTGATATAGTGGATGGTGTGACAGGCACGCGAAAACACAGCGATATATGGGAAGCTATGGAGGTGAGCTAAAACACGGTGAAATAGGGGAAGGTATGAGAGGTGTGCAAAAAACACAGTGATATAGTGGAAGGTATGAGAGATGCACGAAAACAGGGCAATATAGGGGAAGGTATGAGAGCTGTGAGAAAACAAAGCGATATAAGGGATGGTATGGGAGGTGCGTGAAAACACGGCGAAATAGGAGAAGCTCTGAGAGGTGCGAGAAAACAGAGCGACGTAGGGGAAGCTATGCGAGGTGTGCCAGAACGCAGCGATATAGAGAAAGCTAAGAGAGGTGCGCAAAACACAGCGATTTGTGGAAATCTATGAGAGGCGCGCGAAAACTCGTTGAAAAATGGGAAGCTGTGCGAGGTCCGTGAAATCAGGGCAATATAGAGGAAGTGATGAGAGATGCACGAGAGCACAGCGACATAGGAGAAGCTATGGGAGATGCGTGAAAACTGAGCAATATAGGGGAAATTATGAGAGCAGCTTGATGACACAGCGATATAGGAGAAGATATTAGGTGTGTGCAAAAACACGGTGATATAGGGGAAGCTATGAGAGGTGCACAAAAACAGAGCGAGAAAGGGGAAGGTATGAATAGTGTGAGAAAACACAGCAATGTAGGGGGAGCTAAGGGAGGTGTGTGAAAAAAACGGCGATATATGGAGAAGGTATGAGAGGTGTGCGAAAACATAGTGGTGGAGGTGAAGCTACGGGAGGTGCGCGAAAACACAGCGATGTAGGGGAAGATATGGGAGGTGCATGAAAACGCAGTGATATAGGCGAAGTTATGAGCGGTGCGTGAAAACACATCGATATAGGGGAAGCTATGAGAGGTGCGCGAAAACACAGCGATATATGGGAGGCTATGGGAGCTGCACGAAAACAGAGCGATAGAGGGGAAGGTATGAGAGATGTGAGAAGACACAGCAATATAGGGTTAGCTATGGGACGTGTGTGAAAACAGGGCCAAAATAGGAGAAGTTATGAGAGGTACGCGAAAGCAGATCGACGTAGGGGAAGCCATGCGAGGTGCACCAGAACGCGACGATATAGGGGAAGCGAAGAGAGGTGCGCAAAAACACAGCGGTTTGGGGGAATCTATGAGAGGTGAAAACATGGCGATAAATGGGAAACTCTGGGAGGTGCATGAAAACATGACGATATAGGGGAAGGTATGAGAGGTGCGCGAAAACACAACGATATAGAGGAAGGTATCAGAGGTGCATGAAAGCACAGCAATACAGGGGAATCTATGGGAGGTGTGCGAAAACACAGCGATATAGAGGATGGTGTGATAGGCACTCGAAAACAGCGATATTTGGGAAGCTATGCAGGTGCGTTAACACACGGCAAAATAGGGGAAGGTATGAGAGGTGCGCGAAAACACAGCGATATAGTGGAAGGTATGAGAGGTGCGCGAAAACAGAGCAATATAGGAGAAGGTCTGAGAGGTGTGAGAAAACACAGCAATATAGGGGAAGCTATGGAGGTGCGTTAAATCAAGGTGAAATAGGGGAAGATATGAGAGGTGCGTGAAAACGCAGCGATATATGGGAAGCTATGGGAGATGCACGAAAACAGAACGATATAGGGGAAGGTATGAGAGGTTTGAGAAAGCACAGCAATATAGGGGAAGCTATGGGAGGTGCGTGAAACACGATGATATAGGAGAAGGTATGAGAGGTGTGAGAAAACACAGCAATATAGGGTTAGCTGTGGGACGTGCGTGATAACACGGCCAAAATAGGAGAAGGTATGAGAAGTGTGCGAAAACAGAGCGACGTAGGGGAAGCTATGCGAGGTGCGCCAGAACGTGGCGATATAGGGGAAGCCAAGAGAGGTGCGCAGAAACACAGCGATTTGGGGGAATCTTTGAGAGGCGCGCAAAAACACGGCGAAAAATGGGAAGCTATGGGAGGTCCGTGAAAACAGGGCGATATAGCGGAAGTGATGGGAGGTGCGTTAAAACACTGCAATATAGGAGAAGGTATGAGAGGTGCGCGAAAACACAGTGATATAGGGGAAGCTGTGGGAGGTGCGCGAAAACACGGCGATATACATGAAGGTAGGAGAGGTGCATGAAAACACATCTATATAGGGGAAGCTACGAGTGATGCGCGAAAAGACAGCGATATAGTTCAAGGTATGAGAGGTGCGCGAAAACACAGCGAAATATGGGAAGCTATGGGAGTTGCACGAAAACAGAGCGAGAAAGGGGAAGGTATGAGAGGTGTCAGAAAACACGGCGATATAGGAGAAGGTCTGAGAGGTGTGAAAAAACACAGCAATATAGAGGAAGCTATGGGACGTGCATGAAAACATGGCCAAAATAGGAGAAGTTATGAGAGATGCGCGAATACAGAGCAACGTAGGGGAAGGTATGCGAGGTGCGCCAGAACGCAGCGATATAGGGGAAGCTAAGAGAGGTGCACAAAAACACAACGATTTGGGGGAATCTATGATAGGCGCGTGAAAACTTGGCGAAAAATGGGAAGCTACGCGAGGTCCGTGAAAAAAGGGCGATATAGCGGAAGTAATGAGAGGTGCACGAGAGCAGAGTGACATAGGGGAAGCTATGGGAGATGCGTGAAAACTGAGCAATATAGGGGAAGTTATGAGAGCTGCTTGATGACACAGCGATATAGCAGAAGATAAGACATGTGCGTGAAAACGCGGTGATATAGGGGATTCTATGAGAGGTGAACAAAAACACAATGATATAGAGGAAGGTATGCGAGGTGCGCAAAAACACAGCGATATATGGGAAGCTATGAGAGGTGCGTGAAAAAACATCGATATAGTGGAAGGTAAGAGAGGTGTGCGAAAACACAACGATATAGGGGAAGGTATGCGAGGTGCGCAAAAACACAGCGATATATGGGAAGCTATGAGAGGTGTGCGTAAACACGGTGATATAGGGGAAGGTATGAGAGGTCCGCAAAAACAGGACGATATAGGGGAAGGTATGAGATGAGCGCGAAGGCACAGCGATATAGTGGACGCTATGGGACGTGAGCGAAAACACAGTCTTATAGGGGAAGGTATGAGAGGTCTGCGAGAACATGGCGATATAGGGGAAATTATAAGAGGTGTGCGAAAACATGGTGATACAGGGGAATGTATCAGAGGTGCGAGAAAACACAGCGATATAAGGGAAGTAATGAGAGGAGTGAAAACATAGCGATATAGGAGAAGACATGAGAGGTGCACAAAAACACGGCGATATAGGGGAAGGTATGAGAGGTAAGCAATAACACAGCGATAAAGGTGAAGCTATGGGATGTGCACGAAAAGAATGAGATGCAGGGGAAGGTATGAGAGGTGCGTGAAACACAGCAATGTAGGCGAAGCTATGGGAGGTGCACGAAAACACAACGATATAGGGGACGGTATGAAATGTGCATGAATACATGGCGATATTGGGGAATCCATGAGAGGTGCGCGAAAACACAGCATTATAGGGGAAGGTATGAGAAGTGTGCAAAAACACAGCAATATAGTGGAAGTTATGAGAGGCGCGTGAAAGCACAGCGATATAGGGGAATGTATGGGAGGTGCACAAAAACACAGAGATATAGGGGAAGGTATGGGAGGTGCGCGAAAATAGGGTGATATTGGGGAAGGTATGAGAGGTGCGCGAAGGCACAGCGATATAGGGGATGCTATGGGAGGTGCACGAAAACACAGTGATATCGGGGAAAGTATGAGAGGAGCTCGAAAACATCGCAATACAGGGGAATGCATCAGAGGTGCCAGAAAACACAGTGATATAGGGGAAGTTATGAGAGGAGCGAAAACACAGCGATATAGGGGAAGACATGAGATGTGCCCGAAAACACGGCGATATAGTGGAAGCTATGAGAGGTGAGCAAAAACACAGCGATAAAGGTGAAGCTATATCAGGGTGTGAAAAGGCAGCGATATAGGTGAACGCATGAGAGGTGCGCGAAAACACAGCGATGTAGCGGAAGCTATGGGAGGTGCACGAAAACACAGCGATATAGGGGAATGTATGAAATATGCATGAAACACGGCGATATCGGGGATGCCATGAGAGATGCGCAAAAACACGGCTATACAGGGGAATGCATCAGAGGTGCAAGAAAACACAGCAATATAGGGGACGTTATGAGAGGAGCGAAAACAGAGCGACATAGGGGAAGGCATGAGAGGTGCGCGAAAACAGGGCAATATAGTGGAAGCTATGGGATGTGTGAGAAAACAGGGCGATATAGGGTAAGGTATGAGAGGCACGCGAAAAGACA
The DNA here is from genome assembly GCF_030028105.1 of Mobula birostris. Lineage (NCBI taxonomy): Eukaryota > Metazoa > Chordata > Chondrichthyes > Myliobatiformes > Myliobatidae > Mobula > Mobula birostris. Next base: position 85,581 of record NW_027278401.1, on the reverse strand, counting down.
GCGATATAGGGGGAGGTATGAGAGGTGCGCGAAGGTGCAGTGATATAGGGGATGCTATGGGAGGTGCGCGAATACACAGTGATATAGGGGACGTTATGAGATGTGCATGAAAACACGGCAATATAGGGGAAGGCACGAGAGATGTGCAAAAATATAGCGATATAGGAGAAGTTATGAGAGGTGCGTGAAAACACCGATATAGAGGAAGGTATGAGAGGTGCACTGAAACACAGCGATACAGGGGAAGGAATGGGAGATGTGCAAAAACAGGGTGATATAGGGGAAGGTATGAGAGGTGCGCGAAGGCACACGATATACGGGATGCTATGGGAGGTGCGCGAAAACATGGCGATATTTGAAAGGTATGAGAGGTGTGCGAGAATAGAGCGATGTAGGGGAAATTATGAGAGGTGCGTGTATCAGAGGTGTGAGAAAACACAGTGATATAATGGAAGTAATGACAGGAGCGAAAACATAGCGATATAGGTGAAGACAAGAGAGGTGCGTGAAAACACAGTGATGTAGGGGAAGCTATGAGAGGTGAACAATAACACAGCGATAAAGATGAAGCTATGGGATGTGCGCAAAAAGGCAGCGATATAGGGGAAGGTATGAGAGGTGCACGAAAACGCAGCAATATAGGGGACTCTATGGGACGTGCGTGAAAACACAGTGATATAGGGGAAGGTATGCGATCTGCGCGAGAACACGGCGATATAGGGGAAAGTAGGAGAGGTGCGCGAAAACTTGGCGTTATAGGGGAATGCATCAGAGGTGTGAGAAAACACAGCGATGTAGGGGAAGACATGAGAGGTGCGCAAAAACTCGGCGATACAGGAGAATATATGAGATGTGCGAGAAAACACAGCAATATAGGAGAATTAATGAGAAGAGCGAAAACATAGCAATCTAGGTGAAGACATGAGAAGTGCACGAAAACACGGCGATATAGGGGAAGCTATGAGAGGTGAGCAAAAACACGGCGATAGAGGGGAATCTATGAGAGGTGAGCAATAACACAGCGATAAAGGTGAAGCTATGGGATGTGCGCAAAAAGACAGCGATATAGGGGAATTTATGAGAGGTGCGTGAAAACCCAGCGATATAGGGGACGTTAAGAGATGTGCACAAAAACGTGGCGATATTGGGGAAGCCATGAGAGGTGCACAAAAATACAGCGATATAGGATAAGTTATGAGAGGTGCGTGAAAACACAGCGATATAGGGGGAGGTATGAGAGGTGCACAAAAACACAGCAATATAGGGGAAGGTATGGGAAGTGCACGAAAACAGGGCGATATAGGAGACGTTATGAGATGTGCATGAAAACACAGCAATATAGGGGAAGGTATGAGACATGGGCAAAAATACAGCGATATAGGAGAAGTTATGAGATGTGCATGAAAACACAGCGATATAGGGAACATATGAGAGGTGCACGAAAACATAGTGTTATAGGGGAAGATATGGGAGCTGCGCGAAAACAGGGTGATATAGGGGAAGGTATGAGAGGTGCCCGAAAACACAGCGATATAGGCGACGCTATGGGACGTGCGCGAAAACACGGCGATATAGGGGAAAGTATGAGAGGTGAGCAAAAACACAGTGGTAAAGGGGAAGCTATATCAGGGTGCGAAAAGACAGCGATATAGGTGAAGGCATGAGAGGTGTGCGAAAACACAGCGATGTAGCGGAAGCTATGGGAGGTGCGCGAAAACACAGCGATATAGGGGAATGTATGAAATATGCATGAAACACGGCGATATCGGGGATGCCATGAGAGATGCGCAAAAACACGGCTATATAGGGAAAAGTATGAGAGGTGCGCAAAAACACGGTGATACAGGGGAATGCATCAGACGTGCAAGAAAACACAGCAATATAGGGGACGTTATGAGAGGAGCGAAAACAGAGCGACACAGGGGAAGGTATGAGAGGTGCGCGAAAACAGGGCAATATAGTGGAAGCTATGGGATGTGTGCGAAAACAGGGCGATATAGGGGAAGGTATGAGAGGTGCGCGAAAAGACAGCAATATAGGGGAAGGTATGAGAGGTGCGCGAAGGTACAGCAATATAGGGGATGCTATGGGAGGTGCGCGAATACACAGTGATATAGGGGACGTTATGAGATGTGCATGAAAACACGGCAATATAGGGGAAGGCATGAGAGATGCACAAAAATATAGCGATATAGGAGAAGTTATGAGAGGTGCGTGAAAACACAGCGATATAGGGGAAGGTATGAGAGGTGCACTGAAACACAGCGATACGGAGGAAGGAATGGGAGATGTGCGAAAACAGGGCGATATAGGGGAAGGTATGAGAGGTGCTCGACAACACGGCGATATAGGGGAAGTTATGAGAGGTGCGCAATAATACAGCAATATAGGAGAAGTTATTAGAGGTGCGTGAAAACACAGCAATATAGGGGGAGGTATGAGATGTACACGAAAACACAGCGATATAGGGGAAGGCATGGGAGGTGCTCGAAAGCAGGGTGATATAGGGGAAGTTATGACAGGTGCATGAAAACCCAGCGATGTAGGGGACGTTATGAGATGTGCATGAAAACACGGCGATATAGGGAAAGGTATGAGAGGTGCGCGAAGGCACAGCGATATAAGGGAAGGTATAGGAGGTGCGCGAAAACAGGGCAATATAGGGGAAGGTATGAGAGGTGCACAAAGGCACAGCGATATAGGGGATGCTATGGGAGGTGCGCGAAAAAACAATGATATAAGAGACAGTATGAGATGAGCATAAAAACATGGCGAGATAGGGGGAGGTATGAGAGGTGCGCGTAAACACGGCGATATAGGGGAAAGTATGAGATGTGCGCGAAAACTTGGCGTTACAGGGGAATTCATCCAAGGTGTCAGAAAACACAGCGATGTAGTGGAATACATGAGAGGTGCGCGAAAACAGGACGATATAGGGGAAGGTATGAGAGGTGCACGAAGGCACAGCAATATAGGGGATGCTATGCGAGGTGCGCGAAAACACAGCGATATAGGAGACGGTATGAGATGTGCATAAAAATATGGCGATATAGGGGGAGGTATCAGAGGTGCGCGTAAACACGGCGATATAGGGGACGGTATGGGAGGTGTGCGAAAACAGGGCGATATAGGGGAAGGTATGAGAGGTACACGAAGGCACAGCGATATAGGGGATGCTATGAGAGGTGTGCGAAAACACGGCGATATAATGGAAAGTATGTGAGGTGCGCGAAAGCTTGGCGTTACAGGGGAATGCATCAGAGGTGCCAGAAAACACAGTGATGTAGTGGAATACATGAGAGGTGCGAGAAAACAGAGCAATATAGTGGAAGCTATGCGATGTGCACGCAAACAGGGCGATATAGGGGAAGGTATGAGAGGTGCGCGAAAACACAGCGATATAGGGGACGCAATGGGACGTGTGCGAAAACACAGTGATATAGGGGAAGGTATGAGAGGTGTGCGAGAAAACTGTGATATAGGGGAAGGTATGAGAGGTGTGTGAGAACACGGCGATATTGGGGAATTTATGAGAGGTGTGCGAAAACACGGCGATAAGGGAGAATGTATCAATTGTGCGAGAAATCACAGCGATATAGGGGAAGTATTGAGATGAGCAAAAACATAGCGATCTAGGTGAAGACATGAGAGGTGAGCAAAAACACGGCGATACAGGGGAAGCTATGAGAGGAGAGCAATAACACAGCGATAAAGCTGAATCTATGGGATGTGCGTAAAAAGACAGCAATATAGGGGAAGCTATGAGAGGTGCGCAAGGCACAGCGATATAGGGGATGCTATGGGATGTGTGTGAATATACAGTGATATAGGGGACGTGATGAGATGTGCATGAAAACTCTGCAATATAAGGGAAGGTATGAGAGGTGCACAATAACACAGTGATATAGGAGAAGTTATGAGAGGTGTGTGAAAACACAGCGATATAGGGGAAGGAATGAAAGGTGCACGAAAACACAGCGATATAGGGGAAGGAATCGGAGGTGCGCGAAAACAGGGCGATATAGGGGAAGGTATGAGAGGTGCGCGAAGGCACAGCGATATAGGGGATGCTATGGGAGGTGTGCGAATACAAAGCGATATAGGGGATGTTATGAGAGGTGCGTGAAAACACAGCGATATTAGGGAAGGTATGAGAGGTGCAAAAAAAACACAGTGATATAGGAGAAGTTAAGAGAGGTTTATGAAAACACAGCGATATAGGGGAAGGTATGAGAGGTGCACAAAAAAACAGCGATATAGGTGAAGGAATGGGAGGTGCGCAAAAACAAGGTGATATAGATGAAGTTAATGGAGGTATGCGAAGGCACAGCAATATAGGGGATGCTATGGAAGGTGCGCGAAAACACAGTGATATAGGGGAAGACAGGAAAGGTGCGCGAAAACACGGCGATATAGGGGAAGCTATGAGAGGTGAGCTAAAACACGGCGATACAGGGGAAGCTATGAGAGGTGAGCAATAACACAGCGATAAAGGTGAATCTCTGGGATGTGTGCGAAAGGACAGCGATATAGGGGAAGTTATGAGAGGTGCGTGAAAACCCAGCGATATAGGGGACGTTATGAGAGGAGCACGAAAACACAGCGATATAGGGGAAGGAATGTGAGGTGCGCGAAAACACGGCGATATAGGGGAAGCTATGAGAGGTGAGCAAAAACACGGCGATAAAGCTGAATCTATGGGATGTGCGCGAAACGACAGCGATATAGGGGAAGCTATGAGAGCTGCGTGAAAACACAGCGATATAGGGGACATGATGAGATGTGCATGAAAACGCAGCGATATTAGGGAAGGTATGAGAGGTGTACAAAAACACAGTGATATAGGAGAAGTTCTGAGAGGTGTGCGAAAACACAGCGATATAGGGGAAGGTATGAAAGGTGCACGAAAACAGAGAGATATACACGGGAAGGAATGGGAGGTGCTTGAATACACAGCGATATAGGGGACGTTATGAGATGTGCATAAAAACACTGAAATATAGGGGAAGTTATGAGAGGTGCGCAAAAATGCAGCAATATAGGAGAAGTTATGAGAGGTGTGTGAAAACACAGCAATATAGGGGAAGGTATGGGAGGTACACGAAAACACAGCGATACAGGGGAAGATATGGGAGGTGCTCGAAAGCAGGGCGATATAGGGGAAGTTATGAGAGGTGCGTGAAAACCCAGCGATATAGGGGACGTTATGAGATGTGCATGAAAACACGGCAATATAGGGGAATGTATGAAAGGTGCGCGAAGGCACAGTGATATATGGGGATGCTATGGGAGTTGCGTGAATACACAGAGATATAGGGGACGTTATGAGATGTGCATGAAAACACGGCGATACTGGGGAAGCCATGAGAGGTGTGCGAAAATACAGCGATATAGGCGACGCTATGGGAGGTGTGCGAAGACAGGGCAACATAGGGGAAGGTATGAGAGGTGAGCGAAGGCACAGCGATATAGGGGATGCTATGGCAGGTGCGCGAATACACAGCGACATATGGGACGTTAAGAGATGTGCATGAAAACACGGCGATATTGACGAAGCCATGAGTGGTACGCAAAAATACGGCGATATAGGAGAAATTATGAGAGGTGCGTGAAAACACAGCGATATAGGGGGAGGTATGAGAGGTGAATGAAAACACAGCGATATAGGGAAAGGTATGGAAGGTGCGCAAAAAAAGGGGAAGGTATGAGAGGTGCACGAAGACACAGCAATATAAGGGAGGCTATGGGAGGTGCGCGAATACGCAGCGATATAGGGGACATTATGAGATGTGCATGAAAACACGGCAATATAGGGGAAGGTATAAGAGCTGCGCAAAAATACAGCGAATTAGGAGAAGTTATGAGAGGTGCGTGAAAACACAGCGATATAAGGGAAGGTAGGAGAGGTGCACGAAAACACAGCGATATTGGGGAAGGTATGGGAGGTGCGCGAAAACAGGGCGATATAGGGGAGGTGATGAGAGGTGCGCGAAGGCACAGCAATACAGGGGATGCTATGAGAGTTGCGCGAAAACACCGTGATATAGGGGAAGACATGAGAGGTGCGCAAAAACAGGGCAATATAGTGGAACCTATGGGATGTGCGCGAAACCACGGCGATACAGGGGAATGTATCAGAGGTGCGAGAAAACACAACGATATAGGGGACGCTATGGGACATGTGCAAAAAAACAGTGATATAGTGGAAGGTATGAGAGGTGTGTGAGAACACGGCGATATAGGGGAAATTGTAAGAGGTGCGCGAAAAAATGGCAATACAGGAGAATGTATCAGAGGTGCGAGAAAACACTGCGATATAGGGGAAGTATTGATAGGAGCGAAAACATAGCGATATAGGTTAAGACATGCGAGGTGCGCGAAAACACGGTGATATAAGGTAAGCTATGAGAGGTGAGCAATAACACAGTGATCAAGGTGAAGCTATGGGATGTGCGCGAAAACAGCGACGTAGGCGAAGCTATGGGAAGTGCGCGAAAACACAGCGATATAGGGGACGGTATGAGATGTGCATGAATACACGGCGATATTGGGGAAGCCATGAGAGGTGCCCGAAAACACAGCGATATAGGGGAAGGTATGAGAGGTGTGCAAAAACACAGCGATGTAGGAGAAGTTAAGAGAGATGCGTGAAAACACAGTGGATTAGGGGAAGGTATGAGAGGTGCATGAAAACGCAGCGATATAGGGAAAGGTATGGAAGGTGCGCGAAAACAGGGCGATATAGGGGAAGGTATGAGAGGTGCGCGAAGACACAGCAATATAAGGGATGCTATGGGAGGTGCGCGAATGCACAGCGATATAGGGGACATTATGAGATGTGCATGAAAACACGGCAATATAGGGGAAGGTATAAGAGCTGCACAAAAATACAGCGATATAATAGAAGTTATGAGAGGTGCGTGAAAACGCAGCGATATAAGGGAAGGTAGGAGAGGTGCACGAAAACACAGCGATATTGGGGAAAGTATGGGAGGTGCTCGAAAACAGGGCGATATAGGGGAAGTTATGAGAGGTGCGCGAAGGCACAGCGATACAGGGGATGCTATGAGAGGTGCGCGAAAACACCGTGATATAGGGGACGTGATGAGATGTGCATGAAAATGCAACGATATTAGTGAAGGTATGAGAGGAGCTCGTAAACACAGCAATATAGGGGAAGGTATGAGAGGTGCGGGAAAACACAGCGATACAGGGGAATGTATGAGAGGTGCACGAAAACAGCGATATAGGTGAAGGAATGGGAGGTGAGCGAAAACAGGGCGATATAGGGGAATGTATGAGAGGTGCGCGAAGGCACAGCGATATAGGGGATGCTATGGGAGGTGCGCGAATACACAGCGATATAGGGGACGTTATGAGATGTGCATGAATACACGGCAATAGTCGGGAAACCATGAGAGGTGTGCGAAAACACGGCGATATAGGGGAAGGTATGGAAGGTGCTCGAAAACAGGGTGATATAGATGAAGGCGCAGCAATATAGGGGATGCTATGGAAGGTGCACGAAAACACAATGATATAGGGGAAGACATGAGAGGTGCGCGAAAACAAGGCAATATAGTGGAAGCTGTGAGAGGTGAGCTAAAACCTGTCGATACAGGGGAAGCTATGAGAGGTGAGCAATAACACAGCGATAAAGGTGAATCTATGGGATGTGCGCGAAAAGACATCGATATAGGGGAAGGCATGAGAGGTGTGCGAAAGCACAGCGATATAGGGGAAGTTATGAGAGGTGCGCAAAAACAGGGCGTATAGGGGAAGTTATGAGAGGTGCGTGAAAACCCAGCAATATAGGGGACGTTATGAGATGTGCATGAAAACACGGCGATATAGGGGAAGGTATGAGAGGTGCGCGAATGCACAGCGATATAGGGGAAGGTATGAGAGGTGCACGAAAACGCAGCGATATAAGGGAAGGTATAGGAGGTGTGCGAAAACAGGGCGATATTGGGGATGTTATGACAGGTGCGTGAAAACCCAGTGATATAGGGGACGTTATGAGATGTGCATGAAAACACGGTGATATAGGGGAAGGTATGAGAGGTGCGCGAAGGCAGGGCAATATAGGGGAAGGTATGAGATGTGCACGAAAACGCAGCGATATAAGGGAAGGTATAGGAGGTGCGCGTAAACAGGGCGATATAGGGGAAGTTATGAGAGGTGCATGAAGGCACAGCGATATAGGGGATGCTATGGGAGATGCGCGAAAAAACAGCGATATAGGAGACGGTATGAGATGTGCATAAAAACATGACGATATAGGGGGAGGTATGAGAGGTGCGCGTAAACACGGCGATATAATGGAAATTTTGTGAGGTGCGCGAAAACTTGGCGTTACAGGGGAATGCATAAGAGGTGCCAGAAAACACAGTGATGTAGTGCAATACATGAGAGGTGCGCGAAAACAGGGCGATACAGGGGAAGGTATGAGAGGTGCGCGAAAAGACAGCGATATAGGGGAAGGTATGAGAGGTACGCGAAAACAGGGCGATATTGGGGAAGTTATGACAGGTGCGTGAAAACCCAGCGTATAGGGGACGTTATGAGATGTGCATGAAAGCACAGCGATATAGGGGAAGGTATGAGAGGTGCGCGAAGGCACAGCGATATAGAGGAAGGTATGAGAGCTGCACGAAAATGCAGCGATAGAAGGGAAGGTATAGGAGGTGTGCGAAAGCAGGGCGATATTGGGGAAGGTATGAGAGGTGCACGAAGGCACAGCGATATAAGGGATGCTATGGGAGGTGTGCGAAAAAACAGCGATATAGGAGACGGTATGAGATGTGCATAAAAACATGGCGATATGGGGGAGGTATGAGAGGTGCGCGTAAACACGGCGATATAGGGGAAAGTATGAGATGTGCGCGAAAACTTGGCGTTACAGGGGAATGCATCAGAGGTGATAGAAAACACTGCGATGTAGTGGAATACATGAGAGGTGCGCGAAAACAGGACGATATAGGAGAAGGTATGAGAGGTGCACGAAGGCACAGCAATATAGGGGATGCTATGGGAGGTGTGCGAAAACACAGCGATATAGGAGACGGTATGAGATGTGCATAAAAATACGGCGATACAGGGGAAGCTATGAGAGGTGCGCAAGGCACAGCGATATAGGAGATGCTATGGGAGGTGCGCGAATACACAGCGATATAGGGGACGTGATGAGATGTGCATGAAAACTCAGCGATATTAGGGAAGGTATGAGAGGTGCACAGAAACACAGTGATATAGGAGAAGTTATGAGAGGTGTGTGAAAACACAGCGATATAGGGGAAGGTATGAAAGGTGCACAAAAACACATCGATATAGGGGAAGGAATCGGAGGTGCGCGAAAACAGGGCGATATAGGGGAAGGTATGAGAGGTGCGCGAAGGCACAGCGATATAGGGGATGCTATGGGAGGTGCGCGAATACACAGCGATATAGGGGACATTATGAGATGTGCATAAAACACGGCAATATAGGGGAAGTTATGAGAGGTGCGCAAAAATACAGCAATATAGGAGAATTTATGAGAGGTGCGTGAAAACGCAGTGATATAGGGGGAGTTATGAGAGGTACAGGAAAACACAGCGATATAGGGGAATGTATGGGAGGAGCTCGAAAACAGGGCGATATAGGGGAAGGTATGAGAGGTGTGCGAAGGCACAGCAATATAGAGGATGCTATGGGAGGTACACGAAAACAGTGATACAGGGGAAGACATGAGAGGTGCGTGAAATCACAGCGATATAGGGAACGCTATTGGACGTGCGCGAAAACGCAGTGATATAGGGGAAGATATGAGAGGTGTGCGAGAACAGGTCGATATAGGTGAAATTATGAGAGGTGCGTGAAAACACGGCGATATAGGGGAAGCTATGAGAGGTAAGCAATAACACAGCGATAAAGGTTAAGTTATGGGATGTGCGCAAAAACAGGGCGATATAGGGGAAGGTATGAGATGTGCACGAATACACGGCGATAGCCGGGAAGCCATAAGAGGTTTGCGAAAACACAGCGATATAGGGGAAGGTATGAGAGCTACATGAAAACACAGTGATATAGGGGAAGGTATGAGGGAGCGCGAAAACAGGGCGATATAGGGCAAGTTATGAGAGGTGCGTGAAAACCTAGCGATATAGGGGACGTTATGAGATGTGCATGAAAACACGGCGATATAGGAGAAGGTATGAGAGGTGCACGAAAACAGCGATATAGGTGAAGGAATGGGAGGTGCGCGAAAACAGGGCGATATTTCGGAAGGTATGAGAGGTACGAGAATGCACAGCGATATAAGGGATGCTATGGGAGGTGCGCGAATACACAGCAATATAGAGGACGCTATGAGATGTGCATAACAACACGGCGATATAGGGTAAGTTATGAGAGGTGGCGCAAAAACACGGCGATATAGGGGAAGCTATGAGAGGTGAGCAATAACACAGCGATAAAGGTGAATCTATGGGATGTGCGCGAAAAGACAGCGATATAGGGGAAGGTATGAGAGGTGCGCAAGGCACAGCGATATAAGGGGAGGTATGAGAGGTGCACGAAAACACAGCGATATAGGGGACGTGATGAGATGTGTATGTAAACGCAGTGATATTAGGGAAGGTATCAGAGGTGCACAAAAATACAGCGATATAGGAGAAGTCATGAGAGGTGTGTGAAAACACAGCGATATAGGGGGAGGTATGAGAGGTGCATGAAAACACAGCGATATAGGGGAAGGTATGGAAGGTGTGCAAAACAGGGCGATATAGGGGAAGGTATGAGAGGTGCGCTAAGGCATAGCAATATAAGGGATGCTATGGGAGGTGCGCGAATACACAGCGATATAGGGGACGTTATGAGATGTGCATGAAAACACGGCAATATAGGGGAAGGTATAAGAGCTGCGCAAAAATACAGTGATATAGGAGAAGTTATGAGAGGTGCGTGAAAACACAACGATATAAGGGAAGGTATGAGAGGTGCACGAAAACACAGCGATATTGAGGAAGGTATGGGAGGTGCGAGAAAACAGGGCAATATAGGGGAAGTTATGAGAGGTGCGCAAAGGCACAACGATATAGGGGATGCTATGAGAGGTGCGCAAAAATACCGTAATATAGGGGAAGACATGAGAGGTATGCAAAAACAGGGCAATATAGTGGAACCTATGGGATGTGCGCGAAACCACGGCGATACAGGGGAAAGTATCAGAGGTGCGAGAAAACAATGCGATATAGGGGACGCTATGGGACATGCGCAAAAAACAGTAATATCGGCGAAGCTATGGGAGGTGCGCGAAAACACAGCGATATAGGGGCCGTTATGAGATGTGCATGAATACACGGCGATATTGGGGAAGCCATGAGAGGTGCCTGAAAACACAGCGATATAGGGGAAGGTATGAGAGGTGTGCAAAATCACAGCGATATAGGAGAAGTTAAGAGAGGTGCGTGAAAACACAGCGATATAGGGGAAGGTATGAGAGGTGCACGAAGGCACAGCGTTATAAGGGATGCTATGGGAGGTGCGCGTAAACACAGCGATATAGGAGACGGTATGAGATGTGCATAAAAACATGGCGATATAGGGGGAGGTATGAGAGGTGCACGTAAACACAGCGATATAGGGGTAAGTATGAGAGGTGTGCGAAAACTTGGCGTTACAGGGGAATGCATCAGAGGTGCCAGAAAACACAGCGATGTAGTGGAATACATGAGAGGTGCGCGAAAACAGGGCAATATAGTGGAAACTATGGGATGTGCATGAAAACAGGACGATATAGGGGAAGGTATGAGAGGCGCGCGAAAAGACAGCGATATAGGGGACACAATGGGACGTGCGCGAAAACACAGTGATATAGGGTAAGGTATGAGAGGTGTGCGAGAACACGGCGATATAGGGGAAATTATGAGAGGTGTGAGAAAACACGGTGATACGGGAGAATGTATCAGATGTGCGAGAAAACACAGCGATATAGGGGAAGTATTGAGAGGAGCGAAAACATAGCGATCTAGGTGAAGACATGAGAGGTGCGCGAAAACACGGCGATATAGGGGAAGCTATGAGAGGTGAGCAAAAACACGGCGATACAAGGGAAGGTATGAGAGGTGAGCAATAACACAGCGATAAAGGTGAATCTATGGGATGTGCGCGAAAAGACAGCGATATGGGGTAGCTATGAGAGGTGCGCAAGGCACAGCGATATAGGGGATGCTATGGGAGGTGCGTGAATACACAGCGATATAGGGATCGTGATGAGATGTGCATGAAAATGCAGCGATATTAGGGAAGGTATCAGAGGTGCACAAAAACACAGCGATATAGGGGAAGGTATGAAAGGTACACGAAAACACAGAGATATATTCGGGAAGGAATGGGAGGTGCACGAATACACATCGATATAGGGGACGTTATGAGATGTGCATGAAAACACAGCCATATAGGGGAAGGTATGAGAGGTGCACGAAAACGCAGTGATATAGGAGAAGTTATGAGAAGTGCGTGAAAACACAGCGATATAGGGGAAGGTATGGGAGGTGCACGAAAACACAGTGATATAGGGGAAGACATGAGAGGTGTGTGAAAACACAGCGATATAGGGAAAGGTATGAAAGGTGCACGAAAACACAGCAAAAATAGAGGAAGGAATCGGAGGTGCGCGAAAACTGTGCTATATAGGGGAAGGTATGAGAGGAGCGCGAAGGCACAGCGATATAGGGGATGCTATGGGAGGTGCGCGAATAAACAGCGATATAGGGGACGTAATGAGATGTGCATAAAAGCACGGCAATATAGGGGAAGTTATGAGAGGTACGCAAAAATACAGCAATACAGGAGAAGTTATGAGAGGTGCATGAAAACACAGCAATATAGGGGAAGGTATGGGAGGTGCACGAAAACACAGTGATATAGGAGAAGTTATGAGAAGTGCGTGAAAACACAGCGATATAGGGGAAGGTATGGGAGGTGCACGAAAACACAGTGATATAGGGGAAGACATGAGAGGTGCGTGAAAACACAGCAATATAGCGGACGCTACTGGACGTGCGCAAAAACACAGTGATATAGGGGAAGATATGAGAGGTGTGCGAGAACACGGCGATATAGGTGAAATTATGAGAGTTGAGCGTAAACACGTTGATACAGGGAACAGTATCAGAAGTGCGAGAACACAGATCGATATAGGGGAAGTAATGAGAGGAGCGGAAACACAGCGATATAGGGGAAGGAATCGGAGGTGCGCGAAAACAGGGCGATATAGGGGAAGGTATGAGAGGTGCGCGAAGGCACAGCAATATAAGGGATGCTATGGGAGTTGCACGAATACAAAGCGATATAGGGGACGTTATGAGATGTGCATGAAAACACGGCGATATTGGGGAAACCATGAGAGCTGTGCGAAAATACAGCGATATAGGGGACGGTATGGGAGGTGTGCGAAAACAGGGCGACGTAGGGAAAGTTATGAGATTTGCGCGAAGGCACAGCAATATAAGGGATGCTATGGGAGGTGCACGAATACAAAGCGATATAGGGGAAGTTATGAGAGGTGCGCAAAAATACAGCAATATAGGGGAAGGTATGGGAGGTGCGCAAAAACACAGTGATATAGGGGAAGATATGAGAGGTGTGCGAGAACACGGCTATATAGGTGAAATTATGAGAGTTGAGCGAAAACACGTTGATACAGGGAACAGTATCAGAAGTGCGAGAACACAGATCGATATAGGGGAAGTAATGAGAGGAGCGGAAACACAGCGAAATAGGTGAAGACATGAGAGGTGCGGGAAAACACGGCGATATAAGGGAAGCTTTGAGAGGTAAGCAATAACACAGCGATAAAGTTGAAGTTATGGGATGTGCGCAAAAACACAGCGATGTATGCAAAGCCATGGGAGGTGCGTGGGAAACAGGGCGATATAGGGGAAGGTATGAGCGGTGCGCGAAGGCACAGCGATATAGAGGATGCTATGGGAGGTGCGTGAATACACAGACATATAGGAGACGTTATGAGATGTGCATGAAAACACGGCGATATAGGGGGAGGTATGAGAGGTGCACGAAAACACAGTGATATAGGGGACGCAATAGGAGGTGTGCGAAAACAGGGCGACATAGGGGAAGGTATGAGAGGTGCGCGAAGGCACAGCAATATAGGGGATGCTATGGCAGGTGCGCGAATACACAGCGATATATGGGACGATAAGAGATGTGCATTAAAACACGGCGACATTGGGGAAGCCATGAGAGGTGTGCAAAAATAGGACGATCTAGGAGGAATTATGAGAGGTGCGTGAAAACACAGCGATATAGAGGGAGGTATGAGAGGTGCATGAAAACACAGCGATATAGTGGAAGGTATGGAAGGTGCGCGAAAACAGGGCGATATAGGGGAAAATATGAGAGGTGCGCGAAGGCACAGCAATACAAGGGATGCTATGGGAGGTGCGCGAATACACAGCGATATAGGGGACGTTATGAGATGAGCATGAAAACACAACAATATAGGGGAAGGTATGAGAAGAGCATGAAAACACAGCGATATCGGGGATGGTATGGGAGGTGCGCGAAAACAGGGCGATATACGGGAATGCATGAGAGGTGTGCGAAGGCACAGTGATATAGGGGATGGTACGCGAGGTGCGCAAATACACAGCGATAAAGGGGACGTTATGAGATGTGCATGAAAACACATCAATATAGGGGAAGGAATGAGATGTGCGTAAAAATACATCGATATAGGGGAAGGTATGAGAGGTGTGCGAAAACAGCGATGTAGGTGAAGCTATGGGAGGTGCGCGAAAGCACAGCGATATAGGGGATGGTATGAGATGTGCATGAATACACGGCGATATTGGGGAAGCCATGAGAGGTGCCTGAAAACACAGCGATATAGGAGAAGGTATGAGAGGTGTGCAAAAACACAGCGATATAGGAAAAGTTAAGAGAGGTGCGTGAAAACACAGCAATATAGGGGATGGTATGAGAGGAGCAGGAAAACACAGCGATATCGGGGAAGGTATGGGAGGTGCGTGAAAACAGGGCGATATACGGGAATGCATGAGAGGTGCGCGAAGGCACAGTGATGTAGGGGATGGTATGGGAGGTGCGCAAATACACAGCGATACAGGGGACATGAGAGGCACACGAAAACACGGCAATATAGGGTAAGCTATGAGAGGTGAGCAATAACACAGCGATCAAGGTGAAGCTATGGGATGTGCGCGAAAACAGCGATGTAGGTGAAGCTATGGGAGGTGTGCGAAATCACAGCGATATAGGGGATGGTATGAGATGTGCATGAATACACAGCGATATCGCGGAAGCCATCAGAGGTGCGAGAAAACACAGTGATATAGGGGACGGTATGAGATGTGCATGAATACATGGCGATATTGGGGAATCCATGAGAGGTGCGCAAAAACACAGCATTGTAGGGGATGGTATGAGAGGTGTGCAAAAACACAGCGATATAGTGGAAGTTATGAGAGGCGTGTTAAAGCACAGCGATATAGGGGAATGTATGAGAGGTGCACAAAAACACAGCGATATAGGGGAAGGTATGGGAGGTGCACGAAAACAGGGCGATATTGGGGAAGGTATGAGAGGTGCACGAAAACATCGCAATACAGGGGAATGCATCAGAGGTGCGAGAAAACACAGTGATATAGGGGAAGTTATGAGAGGAGCAAAAACACAGCGATATAGGGGAAGACATGAGAGGTGCGCGAAGCTATGAGAGGTGAACAAAAACACAGCCATAAAGGTGAAGCTATATCAGGGTGCGAAAAGACAGCGATATAGGTGAAGGCATGAGAGGTGCGCGAAAACACAGCGATGTAGCGGAATCTATGGGAGATGCGCGAAAACACAGCGATATAGGGGAATGTATGAAATATGCATGAAACACGGCGATATCGGGGATGCCATGAGAGATGCGCAAAAACACGGCTATATAGGGAAAAGTATGAGAGGTGCGCAAAAACACGGCGATACAGGGGAATGCATCAGAGGTGCAAGAAAACACAGCGATATAGGGGACGTTATGAGAGGAGTGAAAACAGAGCGAAATAGGGGAAGGCATGAGAGGTGCGCGAAAACAGGGCAATATAGTGGAAGCTATGGGATGTGTGTGAAAACAGGGCGATATAGGGGAAGGTATGAGAGGTGCACGAAAACACAGCGATTTAGAGGAAGGTATGGGAGGTGCGCGAAAGCACAGCGATATAGGGGAAGGTATGGGAGCTGCGCGAAAACAGGGCAATATAGGGGAAGGTATGAGAGGTGCACTAAAACACAGCGATACAGGGGAAGGAATGGGAGGTGTGCGAAAACAGGGCGATATAGGGAAAGGTATGAGAGATGTCCGAAAACACAGCGATATAGGGGATGCTATGGGACGTGCGCGAAAACACAGTGATATAGGGGAAGGTATGAGAGGTGTGCGAGAATACAGCGATTAGGGGAAATTATGAGATGTGCATGACAACACGGCGATACAGGAAAATGTATCAGAGGTGTGAGAAAACACAGCGATATAATGGAAGTAATGACAGGAGCGAAAACATAGCGATATAGGTGAAGACATGAGAGGTTCGTGAAAACACAGTGATATTGGGGAAGCTATGAGAGGTGAGCAATAACACAGCGATAAAGATGAATGTATGGGATGTGCGCAAAAAGACAGCGATATAGGGGAAGTTATGAGAGGTGCGCAAAAACACAGCGACGTGAGCGTAGCTATAGGAGGTGCGCAAAAGCACAACGATATAAGGGACGGTATGAGATGTGCATGCATACACGGCAATATTGGGGAAGCCATGAGAGATGCGCGAAAACACAGCAATATAGGGGAAGGTATGAGAGGTGCACGAAAGCACAGCGATAAAAGGGAAGGAATGGGAGGTGCGCGAAAACAGGACAATATAGGGGATGGTATGAGATGTGCGCGAAGGCACAGCGATATAGGGGATTCTATGGGAGGTGCGCGAATACACAGCAATATGGGGGACGTTATGAGATGTGATTGAAAACACGGCGATATAGGGGAAGGTATGAGAGGTGCGCAAAAATACAGCGATATAGGAGAAGTTATGAGAGGTGCGTGAAAACACAGCGATGTAGGGGAAGGTATGAGAGGTGCACGAAAACACAGCAATACAGAGGAAGGTATGGGAGGTGCGCGAAAACACAGTGATATAGGGGAAGACATGAGAGGTGCTCGAAAACAGGGCTATATAGTGGAAGCTATGGGATATGCGCGAAAACATGGCGATACAGGGAAAGGTATGAGAGGTGTCCGAAAACACAGCGATACAGGGGATGCTATGGGACGTGCGCGAAAACACAGTGATATAGTGGAAGGTATGAGAGGTGTGCAAGAACATGGCTATATAGGGGAAATTATGAGAGGTCCGCGAAAACACCGCAATATATGAGAAGTTATGAGAGGTGAGTGAAAACACAGCGATATAGGGGAAAGTATGAGAGGTGCGCAAAAACACGGCGATACAGGGGAATGCATCAGAGGTGCGAGAAAACACAGCGATATAGGGGAAGTTATGAGAGAAGCAAAAACACAGCGATACAGGGGAGACATGAGAGGTGCACGAAAACAGGACAATATAGTGAGAGCTATGGGATGTGCATGAAAACAGGGCGATATAGAGGAAGGTATGAGAGCTGCGCGAAAACACAGCAATATAGAGGACTCCATCGGACGTGCGTGAATATATAGTGATATTGGGGAAGGTATGTGAGCTGCGCGAGAACACGGCGATATAGGGGAAAGTAGGAGAGGTGCGCGAAAACTTGGCGTTATAGGGGAATGCATCAGAAGTGTGAGAAAACACAGCGATGTAGGGGAAGACATGAGAGGTGCGCGAAAACAGGGCAATATAGTGGAAGCTATGGGACGTGCGCGAAAACACAGTGATATAGGGGATGGTATGAAAGATGTGCGAGAACACGGCGATATAGGCGAAATTATGAGAGGTGCGCGAAAACACGGCGATACAGGGGAATATATCAGATGTGCGAGTAAACACAGCGATAAAGGGGAATTAATGAGAAGAGCGAAAACATAGCGATCTAGGTGAAGACATGAGAGGTGCGCATAAACAGGGCAATATAGTGGAAGCTATGGGATGTGCGCGACAACACGGAGATACAGGGGAATGCATCAGAGGTGCGAGAAAACACAGCGATATAGGGGAAGGTATGAGAGGTCTGCTAGAAGACGGCGATATGGGGAAATTATAAGAGGTGCACGAAAACACAGCGATATAGGGGACGGTATGAGACGAGCATGAATACACGGCGATATTGGGGAAGCCATGAGAGGTGCGTGAAAACACAGCGATATAGGGGAAATTATAGGAGGAGCGCGAAAACAGGGCGATATAGGGGAAGGTATGAGAGGTGCACGAAGACAGAGTGATATAGGGGATGCTATGGGAGGTGCGCGAAAACACAGTGATATAGGTGACGGTATGAGATGTGTATGAAAACACGGTGATATAGGGGAAGCTATGAGAGGTACGCGAAAACACGGTGATATAGGGGAAAGTATGCGAGGTGCGTGAAAACTTGGCGTTACATGGGAATGCATCAGAAGTGCGAGAAAACACAGCGATATAGGGGACGCTATGGGACGTGCGCAAAAACACAGTGATATAGGGGAAGGTATGAGAGGTCTGCGAGAAAACGGTGATATAGGGGAAAGTATAAGAGGTTTGCGAAAACATGGTGATACAGGGGAATGTTTCATAGGTGCGAGAAAACACAGCCGTATTGGTGAAATAATGATAGGAGCGAAAACATGGCGATATAGGTGAAGACGTGCGAGGTGTACGAAAAAACGGCGATATATGGGAAGCTATGAGAGATGAGCAATAACACAGCGATAAAGGTGAAGCTATGAGACGTGCGCGAAAAGACAGCGATATATGGGAAGGTATGAGAGGTGTGCGAAAACAGCGATGTAGGCGAAGCTATGGGAGGTGCGTGAAAACACAGGGATATAGGGAACGGTATGAGACGTGCATGAATACATGGTGATATTGAGGAAGCCATGAGAGATGCGTGAAAACACAGCGATATAGGGGAAAGTATAGGAGGTGCCCGAAAACAGGGCGATATAGGGGAAGGTGTGAGAGGTGCACGAAGGCACAGCGATATAGTGGCTGCTATGGGAGGTGCGCGAAAACACAGTGATATAGGAGACGGTATGAGATGTGTATGAAAACATGGTGATATAGGGGAAGCTATGAGAGGTACGCGAAAACACGGCGATATAGGGGAAAGTATGAGAGGTACGCGAAAACTTGGCGTTACATGGGAATGCATCAGAAGTGCGAGAAAACACAGTGATGTAGGGGAAGACATGAGACATGAGAGTTCCACGAAAACAGGGCAATATAGTGGAAGCTATGGGATGTGCGCGAAAACAGGGTGATATAGGGGAAGGTATGAGAGGTGCACAAAAACACAGCGATATGGGGAAGTTATGAGAGGTGCGCAAAAATGCAGCAATGTAGGAGAAGTTATGAGAGGTGTGTGAAAACACAGTGATATAGGGGAAGGAATGGGAGGTGCGTGAAAACGGCGATATAGGGGAGGGTATGAGAGGTGCACGAACGCATAGCGATATAGGGGATGCTATGGGAGGTGCGTGAATACACAGCGATATAGGGGACGTTATGAGATGTGCATAAAAACACGGCGATATAGGGGAAGTTATGAGAGGTGCGCAAAAATACAGCAATGTAGGAGAAGTTATGAGAGGTGCGTGAAAACACAGCAATATAGGGAGAGGTATGAGAGGTGCACGAAAACACAGTGATATAGGGGAAGGTATGTGAGGTGCGTGAAAACGGTGATATAGGGGAAGGTATGAGAGGTGTGCGAAGGCACAGCAATATAGGGGATGCTATGGGAGGTGCGCGAAAACAGGGCGATATAGGGGGAGGTATGAGAGGTGCGCGAAACCACAGCGATATAGGGGACGCTATTGGACGTGCGCGAAAACACAGTGATATAGGGGAAGATATGAGAGGTGTGCGAGAACACAGCGATACAAGGGAATGTATCAGAGGTGCGAGAACACAGAGCTATATAGGGGAAGTAATGAGAGGAGCGGAAACACAGCGATATAGGTGAAGACATGAGAATTGCGTGAAAACATGGCAATATAGGGGAAGCTATGGGAGGTGAGCAATAACACAGCGATAAAGGTGAAGCTATGAGATGTGCGTGAAAAGACAGCAATATAGGGGAAGCTATGAGAGGTGTGCGAAAACACAGCGATGTAGGCGAAGCCATGGGAGGTGCGCGAAAACAGGGCGATATTGGGGAAGGTATGAGAGGTGCACGAAGAAACAGCGATATAGGGAATTCTATGGGAGGAGCGTGAATACACAGCGATATAGGGGACATTATGAGATGTGCATGAAAACACGGCGATATTGGGGAAGCCATGAGAGGTGTGTGAAAAGACACCGATATAGGGGAAGGTATGGGAAGTGTGCGAAAACAGGGCGATATAGGGGAAGATATGAGAGTTCAGCGACAGCACAGCGATATAGGGGATGCTATGAGAGGTGCGCAAGGCACAGTGATATAGGGGATGCTATGGGGGGTGCGCGAAGACCCAGCGATATAGGGGATGTTAAGAGACGTGCATGAAAACATGGCGAAATTGGGGAAGCCACGAGAGGTGCACAAAAATACAGCGATGTGGGGGAAGTTATGAGAGGTGCGTGAAAACACAGCGATATTGGGGGAGGTATGAGAGGTGCACGAAAACAGGGCGATATAGGGGAAGGTATGAGAGGTGTGTGAAAACACAGTGATATAGGGGACGGTATGAGAGGTGTGTGCAAACACAGCAATATAGCGGACGGTACGAGATGTGCATGAATCTGCATGATAGTCGGGAAACCATGAGAGTTGTGCAAAAACACAGCAATACACGGGAAGTTATGAGAGGTGCGCGAAAACAGGGCGATATACGGAAAGGTATGAGAGGCACAGCGATATAGGGGATGCTATGGAGGTGCGCGAAAACACAGTGATATCGGGGACGGTATGACATGTGTAATGAAAACACTGCGATATATGGGAAGCTATGAGAGGTGCACGAAAACACAGCGATATAGGGACTCTTGGACGTGCGCGAAACACAGTGATATAGGGGAAGGTAAGAGAGATGTGCAGAGAACACGGCGATATAGGGGAAATTAAGAGAGAGGCGCGAAAACACGGCGATACGGGAGAATGTATCAGACCTGCGAAAAAACACAGTGATATAGGGGAAGTATGAGAGGAGCAAAAACCATAGCGATCTCGGTGAAGATATGAGAGGTGCGCGAAAACACGGCGATATGGGGGAAGCTATGAGAGGTGAGCAAAAACGTGGCGATACAGGGGAAGCTATGAGAGGTTAGCAATAACACAGCGATAAAGGTGAATCTATGGGATGTGCGCGAAAAGGCAGCAATATAGGGGAAGGTATGAGAGGTGCGCAATGCACAGCGATATAGGGGATGCTATGGAGGTGCGTGAATACACAGCGATATAGGGGACATGATGAGATGTGCATGAAAATGCAGCGATATTAGGGAAGGTATGAGAGGTGCACAAAAACACAGCGATATAGGGGACGTATGAGATGTGCATGAATACACGGCGATAGATGGGAAACAATGAGAGGTGTTCAAAACACAGCGATATTAGAGAAGGTATGAGAGGAGCGACTCAGAACAGGGCGATATAGGGGAAGTTATGAGAGATGCGTGAAAACCCAGGGATATAGGGACATTATGAGATGTGCATGAAAACACGGCGATATAGGGGAAGGTATGAGAGGTGCGCGAAGGCAGAGCGATATATGGAATGTTATGGGCGAGGTGCACGAATACACAGCGAAATAGGGGACGTTATGAGCTGTGCACGAAAACAGAGCGATATAGGGAAGGTATGAGAGGTGCACGAAAACGTAGCGATGTAGGGGAAGGTATGAGAGGTGACACGAAAACGCAGCGATAAAAGGGAAGGTATAGGAGGTGCGCGAAAACAGGGCGATATTGTGGAAAGGTATGAGAGGTGCACGAAAACGCAGTGATATAAGGGAAGGTATAGAGGTGCGCGAAAACAGGGCAATATAGGGGAAGGTATGAGAGGTGCACGAACACGCAGCGATATAAGGGAAGGTATAGGAGGTGCACGAAAACAGGGCGATATAGGGGAAGGTATGAGAGGTCCACGAAGTCACAGCAATATAGGGGATGCTATGGGAGGTGCGTGAAAACACAGTAATATAGGGGGCGGTATGAGATGTGTATAAAAACACGGCGATATAGGGGGAGGTATCAGATGTGCGAGAAAACACAGCGATATAGGGAAGTATTGAGAGGAGCGAAAACATAGCAATCTAGGTGAAGACATGAGAGGTGCGCGAAAACACGGCGATACAGGGGAAGCTATGAGAGGTGAGTAATAACACAGCAATAAAGGTGAATCTATGGATGTGCGCGAAAGACAGCGATATAGGGGAAGCTATGAGAGGTGCGCAAGGCACAGCGATATAGGGGATGCTATGGGAGGTGCATGAATACACAACGATATAGGGAACGTGATGAGATGTGCATGAAAACGCAGCAATATTAGGGAATTTATGAGAGGTGCACAAACACACAGCGAAAAAGGAAAAGTTATGAGAGGTGTGCGAAAACACAGCGATATAGGGGAAGGTATGAAAGGTGCATGAAAACACAGCGATATAGGGGAAGGTATGGAGGTGCACGAATACACAGCGATACAGGGGACATTATGAGATGTGCATAAAAACATGGTGATAGAGGGGAAGTTATGAGAGGTGCGCAATAATACAGCAATATAGCAGAAGTTATTAGAGGTGCGTGAAAACACAGCGATATAGGGGGAGGTATGAGAGGTACACGAAAACACACAGCGACATAGGGGAAGGTATGGGAGGTGCTCGAAAGCAGGGTGATATAGGGGAAGTTACGAGAGGTGCGTGAAAACCCAGCGATATAGGGGAGGTTATGAGATGTGCATGAAAGCAGGACGATATAGGGGGAGGTATGAGAGGTGCATGAAGGCACATTCGATATAGGGGATGCTATGGTAGTTGCGCAATAACACAGCGATATAGGAGACGGGATGAGATGTGCATAAAAACGTGGCGATATAGGGGGAGGTATGAGAGGTGCGCGTAAACACGGCGATATAGGGGAAAGTATGAGAGGTGCGCGAATACTTGGCATTACAGGGGAATGCATCAGAGGTGCCAGAAAACACAGCGATGTAGTGGAATACATGAGAGGTGCGCGAAAACAGGGCAGTATAGTGGAAGCTATGAGAGGTGCTCGAAAGCAGGGTGATATAGGGGACGCAATGGGATGTTCACGAAAACACAGTGATATAGGGGAATTTATGAGAGGTGTGTGGAAAACACGGCGATGCGGGAGAATGTATCAGATGTGCAAGAAAACACAGCGATATAGGGGAAGTATTTAGAGGAGCGAAAACATAGCGATCTAGGTGAAGACATGAGAGGTGCGCAAAGACACGGAGATATGGGGAAGCTATGAGAGGTGAGCAAATACACGGCGTTACAGGGGAAGCTATGAGAGGTGAGCAATAACACAGCGAGAAAGGTGAATCTATGGGATGTGCGCAAATAGACAGCGATATAGGGGAAGCTATGAGAGGTGCGCAAGGCACAGCGATACAGGGGATGCTATGGGAGGTGCGTGAATAGACAGCGATATAGGGGACGTGATAAGAGGTGCACGAAAACACGGCGATATTAGGGAAGTTATGAGAGGTGCACAAAAACACAGCGATATAGGGGAAGTTATGAGAGGTGCTCGAAAGCAGGGTGATATAGGGCAAGTTATGAGAGGAACGTGAAAACCCAGCGATATAGGGGACGTTATGAGATGTGCATGAAAACACGGCGATATAGGGGAAGGTATGAGAGGTGCGCGAAGGCACAGAGATATAGGGGATGTTATGGGAGGTGCACGAATACACAGCGAAATAGGGGACGTTATGAGATGTGCATGAAAACACAGCGTTATAGGGGAAGGTATGAGAGGTGCACGAAACGCAGCGAGATAAGGGAAGGTATAGGAGGTGCGCGAAAACAGGGCGATATAGGGGAAACTATGAGATGTGCGCGAAAACTTGGCGTTACAGGGGAAAGAATCAGAGGTGCCAAAAAACACAGCGATGTAGTGGAATACATGAGAGGTGCGCGAAAATAGGGCGATATAGGGGAAGGTATGAGAGGTGCGCGAAAACACAGTGATATAGGGGACGCAATGGGACGTGTGCGAAAACACCGTGATATAGGGAAAGGTATGAGAGGTGTGCGAGAACATGGCGATATAGGGGAAATTATGAGAGGTGTGCGAAAACACGGCGATACGGGAGAATGCATCAGATGTGCGAGAAAACAGCGATATAGGGGAAGTATTGAGACGAACGAAAACACAGCGATCTAGGTGAAGACATGAGAAGGGCGCGAAAACACGGCGATATAGGGGAAGCTATGAGAGGTGAGCAAAAACACGGCGATACAGGGAAGCTATGAGAGGTGAGCAATAACACAGCGATAAAGGTGAATCTATGGGATGTGCGCGAAAAGACAGCAATATAGGGGAAGCTATGAGAGGTGCGCAAGGCACAGCGATTTAGGAGATGCTATGGGAGGTGCGTGAATACACAGCGATATTGGGGACGTGATGAGATGTGCATGAAAACTCTGCGATATTAGGGAAGTTATGAGAGGTGCATAAAAACACAGCGATATTGGAGAAGTTATGAGAAGTGTGCGAAAACACAGCAATATAGGGGAAGGTATGAAAGGTGCACGAAAACACAGCGATATAGGGGAAGGAATGGGAGGTGCACGAATACACAGCGATATAGGGGACGTTATGAGATGTGCATGAAAATGAAACGATATTAGTGAAGGTATGAGAGGAGCACGAAAACACAGCGATATAGGGGAAGGTATGAGAGGTGAGCAATAACACAGCGATAAAGGTGAATCTATGGGATGTGTGCGAAAAGACATCGATATAGGGGAAGGCATGAGAGGTGTGCGAAAACACAGCGATATAGGGGACAGTATGAGATGTGCATGAATATACGGCGATAGTCGAGAATCCATGAGAGGTGTGCGAAAACACAGCGATGTAGGGGAAGTTATGAGAGGTGCGCAAAAACAGGGAGATATAGGGGAAGCTATGAGAGGTGCGCAAGGCACAGCGATATAGGGGAAGCTATGAGAGGTGCGCTAATGCACAGCAATATAAGGGATGCTATGGGAGGTGCGCGAATACACAGCGATATAGGGGACGTTATGAGATGTGCATGAAAACACGGCGATATTGGGGAAGGTATGAGAGGTGCACGAAGGCACAGCGATATAGGGGATGTTATGGGAGGTGCGCGAAAATACAGTGATATAGGGGACGGTATGAGATGTATATGAAAACACGGCGATATTGGGGAAGCTATGAGAGGTGCGTGAAAACACGGCGATATAGGGGAAAGTATGAGAGGTGCGCGAAAACTTGGCATTACAGGCGAATGCATCAGAGGTGCGAGAAAACACAGCGATGTAGGGGAAGACATGAGAGGTGTGCAAAAACAGGGCAATATAGTGGAAGCTATGGGATGTGCGCAAAAACAGGGCGATGTAGGGGAAGGTATGAGAGGTGCACGAAAGCACAGCGATATAGGGGACGCTATGGGACGTGCGTGAAAACACAGTGATATAGGGGAAGGTATGAGAGATGTGCGAGAACGATGCGAGATAGGGGAAATTATGAGAGGTGCGCAAAAACACGACGATACGGGAGAATGTATCAGATGTGCCAGTAAACACAGTGATATAGGGGAAGTAATGAGAGGAGTGAAAACATAGCAATCTCGGTGAAGACATGAGAGTTGCACGAAAAAACGGCGATATAGGGGAAGCTATGAGAGGTGCGTGAAAACACAGCGATGTAGGAGAAGCTATGAGCGGTGCGTGAAAACACAGCGATATAGGGGACGTGATGAGATGTGCATGAAAACGCAGCGATATTATGGAAGGTATGAGAGGTGTACAAAAACACAGTGATACAGGAGAAGTTATGAGAGGTGTGCGAAAACACAGCGATATACAGGGGAATGAATTGGAGGTGCTCAAATACACAGCAATATAGGGGACGTTAAGAGATGTGCATAAAAACACGGCGATATAGGGGAACTTATGAGAGGTGCACAAAAACACAGCGATATAGGGGAAGTTATGAGAGAGTGCGTGGAAAACACAGTGATATAGGGGAGGGTATGAGAGGAGCACGAAAACAGGGCGATATAGGGGAAGTTATGAGAGGTGCGCGAAAACACAGCGATATACGGGATGCTATGGGAGGTGCGCGAATACACAGCGAGATAGGGGACGTTATGAGATGTGCATGAAAACACGGCGATATAGGGGAAGGCATGAGAGGTGCGCAAAATACGGCAATATAGGAGAAGTAATGAGAGGTGCGTGAAAACACAGCATTATAGGGGAAGGTAATGAGAGGTGCACGAAAACACAGTGATATAGGGGAAGGTATGTGAGGTGCGTGAAGGCACAGCGATATAGGGAATGTTATGGGAGGTGCACGAAAACACAGCGAAATTGGGGACGTTATGAGATGTGCATGAAAACACAGCGATACAAGGGAAGGTATAGGAGGTGCACGAAATAACTGGGCGATATAGGGGAAGGTATGAGAGGTGCACGAAGGCACAGCAATATAGGGGATGCTATGGGAGGTGCGCGAAAACACAGTAATATAGGGGACGGTATGAGATGTGCATAAAAACACGGCGATATAGCGGGAGGTATGAGAGGTGCGCGAAAACATGGCGTTACAGGGGAATGCATCAGAGGTGCCAGAAAACACAGCGATGTAGTGGAATACATGAGAGGTGCGCGAAAACAGGGCAATATAGTGGAAGCTATGGGATGTGCACGAAAACAGGACGATATAGGGGAAGGTATGAGAGATGCACAAAAAACACAGCGATATAGGGGACGCAATGGGACGTGCGCAAAAACACAAAGATATAGGGGAAGGTATGAGAGGTGTGCGAGAATTCGGCGATATAGGGGAGATTATGAGAGGTGTGCGAAAACACGGCGATACGGGAGAATGTATCAGATGTGCGAGAAAACACAGCGATATAGGGGAAGTATTGAGAGGAACGAAAACATAGCGATCTAGGTGAAGACATGAGAGGTGCGCAAAAACACGGCGATATAGGGGAAGCTATGAGAGGTGAGCAATTACACAGCGATAAAGGTGAATCTATGGGATGTACGCGAAAAGACAGCGATATAGGGGAAGCTATGAGAGATGCGCAAGGCACAGCGATATAGGGGATTCTATGGGATGTGCGTGAATACACAGCGATATAAGGGACGTGATGAGATGTGCATGAAAACGCAACGGTATTAGCTAAGGTATGAGAGGTGCACAAAAACACAGCGATATAGGGAAAGTATGGGAGGTGCACGAATACACAGCGATATAGGGGACGTTATGAGATGTGCATAAAATCACGGCGATATAGGGGAAGTTATGAGAGGTGCGCAAAAATACAGAAATATAGGAGAAGTTATGAGAGGTGCGTGAAAACACAACGATATAGGGGGAGCTATGAGAGGTACACGAAGAGCGCAGCGATATAAGGGAAGGTATAGGAGGTGCGTGAAAACAGGGCAATATAGGGGAAGGTATGAGAGGTGCTACGAACACGCAGCGATATAAGGGATGGTATAGAAGGTGCGCAAAAACAGGGCGATATAGGGGAAGGTATGAGAGGTGCACGAAGCACAGCGATATAGGAGATGCTATGGGAGGTGCGTGAATATACAGCGATATAGGGGACGTGATGAGCTGTGCATGAAAACGCAGCGATATTAGGGAAGGTATGAAAGGTGCGCGAAACAGGGCGATATAGGTGAAGGAATGGAGGTGCGCAAAAACAGGGTGATATAGGGAAGGTATGAGAGGTGCGCGAAGGCACAGCGATATAGGGGATGCTATGGGAGGTGCAAGTACACAGCGATGTAGCGGAAGTTATGAGAGGTGCGCAAACACACGACGATACAGGGTAAGCTATGAGAGGTGAGCAATAACACAGCGATAAAGGTGAATCTATGGGATTGTGCGCGAAAGAGACAGCGATATAGGGGAGGTATGAGAGGTGCGCAAGGCACAGCGATATAGGGGGAGGTATGAGAGATGCACGAAAACACAGCAATATAGGGGAAGGTATGGATGTGCTCAGAAAATTGGGTGATATAGATGAAGTTATGAGAGGTATGCGAAGGCACAGCAATATAGGGGATGCTATGGACGGTGCGCGAACAACACAGTGACATAGTGGAAGGACAGAGAGGTGCGCGAAAGCACGGTGATATAGGGGAAGCTATGAGAGGTGAGCAAATCACGGCGATACAGTGGAAGCTATGAGAGGTGAGCAATACACAGCGATAAAAGGTGAATCTATGGGATGTGCGCGAAAGACATCGATATAGGGAAAGGTATGAGTGGTGCGCAAGGCACAGAGATATAGGGATGCTATGGGAGGTGCATGAATACACAACGATATAGGGAACGTGATGAGATGTGCATGAAAACGCAGCAATATTAGGGAATTTATGAGAGGTGCACAAACACACAGCGAAAGGGAAAAGTTATGAGAGGTGTGCGAAAACACAGCGATATAGGGGAAGGTATGAAAGGTGCACGAAAACACAGCGATATAGGGGAAGGTATGGGAGGTGCACGAATACACAGCGATACAGGGGACATTATGAGATGTGCATAAAAACATGGTGATAGAGGGAAGTTATGAGAGGTGCGCATAATACAGCAATATAGCAGAGTTATTAGAGGTGCGTGAAAACACAGCGATATAGGGGGAGGTATGAGATGTACACGAAAACACAGCGACATAGGGGAAGGTATGGGAGGTGCTCGAAAGCAGGGTGATATAGGGGAAGTTACGAGAGGTGCGTGAAAACCCAGCGATATAGGGGAGGTTATGAGATGTGCATGAAAACAGGACGATATAGGGGGAGGTATGAGAGGTGCATGAAGGCACATTCGATATAGGGGATGCTATGGTAGGTGCGCAATAACACAGCGATATAGGAGACGGGATGAGATGTGCATAAAAACGTGGCGATATAGGGAAGGTATGAGAGGTGCGCGTAAACACGGCGATATAGGGGAAAGTATGAGAGGTGCTCGAATACTTGCATTACAGGGGAATGCATCAGAGGTGCCAGAAAACACAGCATGTAGTGGAATACATGAGAGGTGCGCGAAAACAGGGCAATATAGTGGAAGCTATGAGAGGTGCGCGAAAACAGGGCAATATAGGGGAAGGTATGGGAGGTGCTCGAAAGCAGGGTGATATAGGGGACGCAATGGATGTTCACGAAAACACAGTGATATAGGGGAAATTATGAGAGGTGTGTGAAAACACGGCGATGCGGGAGAATGTATCAGATGTGCAAGAAAACACAGCAATATAGGGGAAGTATTTAGAGGAGCGAAACATAGCGATCTAGGTGAAGACATGAGAGGTGCGCAAAGACACGGAGATATGCGGGGAAGCTTATGAGAGGTGAGCAAATACAGGGCGATACAGGGGAAGCTATGAGAGGTGAGCAATAACACAGCGAGAAAGGAGAAAGGTGAATCTATGGGATGTGCGCAAAAAGACAGCGATATAGGGGAAGCTATGAGAGGTGCGCAAGGCACAGCGATACAGGGGATGCTATGGGAGGTGCGCGAATACACAGCGATATAGGGTACGTGATGAGATGTGCATGTAAACGCAGCGATATTAGGGAAGTTATGAGAGGTGCACAAAAACACAGCGATATAGGGGAAGTTATGAGAGGTGTGTGAAAACACAGTGATATAGGGAAGGTATGAGAGGTGCACGAAAACACGGCGATATTAGGGAAGTTATGAGAGGTGCACAAAAACACAGCGATATAGGGGAAGTTATGAGAGGTGCTCGAAAGCAGGGTGATATAGGGCAAGTTATGAGAGGAACGTGAAAACCCAGCGATATAGGGGACGTTATGAGATGTGCATGAAAACACGGCGATATAGGGGAAGGTATGAGAGGTGCGCGAAGGCACAGAGATATAGGGGATGTTATGGGAGGTGCACGAATACACAGCGAAATAGGGGACGTTATGAGATGTGCATGAAAACACAGCGTTATAGGGGAAGGTATGAGAGGTGCACGAAACGTAGCGAGATAAGAGAAGGTATAGGAGGTGCGCGAAAACAGGGCGATATAGGGGAAACTATGAGATGTGCGCGAAAACTTGGCGTTACAGGGGAAAGAATCAGAGGTGCGAAAAAACACAGCGATGTAGTGGAATACATGAGAGGTGCGCGAAAACAGGGCGATATAGGGGAAGGTATGAGAGGTGCACGAAGGCACAGCAATATAGGGGATGCTATGGGAGGTGTGCGAAAACACAGCGATATAGGAGACGGTATGAGATGTGCATAAAAACATGGTGATATAGGGGGAGGTATGAGAGGTGCGCGTAAACACGGCGATATAATGGAAAGTATGAGAAGTGCGCGAAAACTTGGCGTTACAGGGGAATGCATCAGAGGTGCCAGAAAACACAGTGATGTAGTGGAATACATGAGAGGAGCGCGAAAACATGGCAATATAGTGGAAGATATGGGATGGGCACGAAAATAGGGCGATATAGGGGAAGGTATGAGAGGTGCGCGAAAACACAGTGATATAGGGGACGGTATGAGATGTGCATAAAAGCATGGTGATATAGGGGGAGGTATGAGAGGTGCGCGTAAACACGGCGATATAATGGAAAGAATGAGAAGTGCGCGAAAACTTGGCGTTACAGGGGAATGCATCAAAGGTGCCAGAAAACACAGTGATGTAGTGGAATACATGAGAGGAGCGCGAAAACAGGGCAATATAGTGGAAGCTATGGGATGGGTACGAAAATAGGGCGATATAGGGGAAGGTATGAGAGGTGCGCGAAAACACAGTGATATAGAGGACGCAATGGGACGTGTGCGAAAACACCGTGATATAGGGAAAGGTATGAGAGGTGTGCGAGAACACGGCGATATAGGGGAAATTATGAGAGGTGTGCGAAAACACGGCGATACGGGAGAATGCATCAGATGTGCGAGAAAACAGCGATATAGGGGAAGTATTGTGACGAACGAAAACACAGCGATCTAGGTGAAGACATGAGAAGGGCGCGAAAACACGGCGATATAGGGGAAGCTATGAGAGGTGAGCAAAAACACGGCGATACAGGGAAGCTATGAGAGGTGAGCAATAACACAGCGATAAAGGTGAATCTATGGGATGTGCGCGAAAAGACAGCAATATAGGGGAAGCTATGAGAGGTGCGCAAGGCACAGCGATTTAGGGGATGCTATGGCAGGTGTGCGAATACACAGCGATATATGGGACGTTAAGAGATGTGCATGAAAACACGGCGATATTGGGGAAGTTATGAGAGGTGCGCAAGGCACAGCGATATAGGGGATGCTACGGGAGGAGTGCGAATACACAGCGATACAGGGGACGTGATGAGATGTGCATGAAAACTCAGCGATATTAGGGAAGGTATGAGAGGTGTACAAAAACACAGTGATATAGGAGAAGTTATGAGTGGTGTGCGAAAACACAGCGATATGGGGGAAGGTATGAAAGGTGCACGAAAACAGAGAAATATACACGGGAAGGAATGGGAGGTGCTCGAATACACAGCGATATAGGGGACGTTATGAGATGTGCATAAAAACACTGCGATATAGGTGAAGGTATGATAGGTGCGCAAAAACACAGTGATATAGGAGAAGTTATGAGAGGTGTGTGAAAACACAGCGATATAAGGGAAGGTATGAAAGGTGCACGAAAACACAGCGATATAGGAGAAGGAATTGGAGGTGCGCGAAAACAGGGCTATATAGGGGAAGGTATGAGAGGTGCGCGAAGGCACAGCGATATAGGGGATGCTATGGGAGGTGCGCGAATACACAGCGATATAGGGGACATTATGAGATGTGCATAAAAACACGGCGATATAGGGGAAGTTATGAGGTGCTCAAAAATACAGCAATATAGGAGAATTTATGAGAGATGTGTGAAAACGCAGTGATATAGGGGAAGGTATGGGAGGTGCTCGAAAGCAGGGCGATATAGTGGAAGGTATGGTGGTGTTTTAAGGCACAGCAATATAGAGGATGCTATGGGAGGTGCACGAAAACACAGTGATATAGTGGAAGACATGAGAGGTGCGTGAAAACACAGCGATATAGGGAACGCTATTGGACGTGCGCGAAAACACAGTGGTATAGGTGAAGATATGAGAGGTGTGCGAGAACAGGGCGATATAGGTGAAATTATGAGAGGTGCGCGAAAACACGTTGATACAGGGAACTGTATCACAAGTGCGAGAACACAGTGCGATATAGGGGAAGTAATGAGAGGAGCAGAAACACAGCGATATAGGTGAAGACATGAGAGGTGCGCGAAAACACGGCGATATAGGGGAAGCTATGAGAGGTAAGCAATAACACAGCGATGTAGGCGAATCCATGGGAGGTGCGTGGTAAAGAGGGCGATATAGGGGAAGGTATGAGCGGTGCGCCAAGGCACAGCGATATAGGGTTTGCTATGGGAGGTGCGTGAATACACAGATTTATGGGGGACGTTATGAGATGTGCATGAAAACATGGCGATATTGGGGAAGCCATGTGGGGTGTGCGAAAATACAGTGATATAGGGGACGGTATGGGGGGTGTGCGAAAACAGGGCGACATAGGGGAATGTATGAGAGGTGCGCTAAGGCACAGCGATATAGGGGATGCTATGGCAGGTGTGCGAATACACAGAGATATATGGGACGTTAAGAGATGTGCATGAAAACACGGCGATATTGGGGAAGTTATGAGAGGTGCGCAAGGCACAGCGATATAGGGGATGCTACGGGAGGAGTGCGAATACACAGCGATACAGGGGACGTGATGAGATGTGCATGAAAACTCAGCGATATTAGGGAAGGTATGAGAGGTGTACAAAAACACAGTGATATAGGAGAAGTTATGAGTGGTGTGCGAAAACACAGCGATATAGGGGAAGGTATGAAAGGTGCACGAAAACAGAGAAATATACACGGGAAGGAATGGGAGGTGCTCGAATACACAGCGATATAGGGGACGTTATGAGATGTGCATAAAAACACTGCGATATAGGTGAAGGTATGATAGGTGCGCAAAAACACAGTGATATAGGAGAAGTTATGAGAGGTGTGTGAAAACACAGCGATATAAGGGAAGGCATGAAAGGTGCACGAAAACACAGCGATATAGGAGAAGTTATGAGAAGTGTGTGAAAACACAGCGATATAGGGGAAGGAATCGGAGGTGCGCGAAATCAGGGTGATATAGGGGAAGGTATGAGAGGTGCGCGAAGGCACAGCGATATAGGGGATGCTATGGGAGGTGCACGAAAACACAGCGATATAGGAGAAGTTATGAGAGGTGCGCAAAAATACAGCAATATAGGAGAATTTATGAGAGATGTGTGAAAACGCAGTGATATAGGGGAAGGTATGGGAGGTGCTCGAAAGCAGGGCGATATAGTGGAAGGTATGGTGGTGTGCGAAGGCACAGCAATATAGAGGATGCTATGGGAGTGCACGAAAACACAGTGATATAGGGGAAGACATGAGAGGTGCGTGAAAACACAGCGATATAGGGAACGCTATTGGACGTGCGCGAAAACACAGTGGTATAGGTGAAGATATGAGAGGTGTGCGAGAACAGGGCGATATAGGTGAAATTATGAAAGGTGCACGAAAACACGTTGATACAGGGAACTGTATCACAAGTGCGAGAACACAGTGCGATATAGAGGAAGTAATGAGAGGAGCAGAAACACAGCGATATAGGTGAAGACATGAGAGGTGCGCGAAAACACGGCGATATAGGGGAAGCTATGAGAGGTAAGCAATAATACAGCGATGTAGGCGAAGTCATGGGAAGTGCGTGGTAAACAGGGCGATATAGGGGAAGGTATGAGCGGTGGGCTAAGGCACAGCGATATAGGGGTTGCTATGGGAGGTGCGTGAATACACAGATTTATGGGGGACGTTATGAGATGTGCATGAAAACATGGCGATATTGGGGAAGCCATGAGGGGTGTGCGAAAATACAGTGATATAGGGGACGGTATGGGAGGTGTGCGAAAACAGGGCGACATAGGGGAATGTATGAGAGGTGCGCTAAGGTACAGCGATATAGGGGATGCTATGGCAGGTGCGCGAATACACAGATATATATGCGACGTTAAGAGATGTGCATGAAAACACGGCGATATTGGGGAAGCCATGAGAGGTACGCAAAAATACGGCGATAAGGAGAAATTATGAGAGGTGCGAGAAAACACAGCGATATAGGGGATGCTATGGCAGGTGCGCGAATACACAGATATATATGCGACGTTAAGAGATGTGCATGAAAACACGGTGATATTGGGGAAGGTATGAGTGGTGTGCAAAAACACAGCGATATATGGGAATGAATGAGAGGTGCGCGAAGGCAGAGTGATATAGGGGATGGTATGGGAGGTGCGCAAATACACAGCGATATAGGGGACGTTATGAGATATGCGCAAAAATACATCGATATAGGGGAAGTTATGAAAGGTGCACGAAAACAGCAATGTAGGCGAAGCTATAGGAGGTGAGCGAAAGCACAGCGATATAGGGGAAGGTATGAGGTGTGCGCAAATATACATCGATATAGGGGAAGGTATGAGAGCTGCGTGAAAACATAGTGATATAGGTGAAGGTATGGGAGGTGCGCGAAAACACAGCAATATAGGGAAAGCTATGAGATGTGCATGAATATACGGCGATAGTCGGGGAGCCATGAGAGGTGTGCGAAAACACAGCGATATAGGGGAAGGTATGAGGGGAGCGCGAAAACTGGGCGATATAGGGGAAGTTATGAGAGGTGCGCGAAGGCACAGCAATATAGGAGAAGGTATGAGAGGTGCACGAAAACAGCGATATAGCTGAAGGAATGGGAGGTGCGCGAAAACAGGGGGATATTTGGGAAGGTATGAGAGGTGCGCGAAGGCACAGCGATATAAGGGATGCTATGGGAGGTGCGCGAAGACACAGCAATATAGAGGACGTTATGAGATGTGCATAACAACACAGCGATAGAGGGTAAGTTATGAGAGGTGCGCAAAAACATGGCGATATAGGGGAAGCTATGAGAGGTGAGCAATAACACAGCGATAACGGAGAATCTATGGGATGTGCGCGAAAAGACAGCGATGTAGGGGACGTGATGAGGTATGCATGAAAACGCAGTGATATTAGGGAAGGTATGGAAGGTGCGCAAAACAGGGCGATATAGGGGAAGGTATGAGAGGTGCGCTAAGGCACAGCAATATAAAGGATGCTATGGGAGGTGCGCGAAAGCAGGGCGATATAGGGGAAGGCATGAGAGGTGTGTGAAGGCACAGCGATATAGGGGATGCTATGGGAAGTGCGCGAATACACAGCGATATAGGGGACGTTATGAGATGTGCATAACAATACGGCGATATAGGGGAAGTTATGAGAGGTGCGCAAAAACACGGCGATGTAGGGGAAGCTATGAGAGGTGAGCAATACCACAGTGATAAAGGTGAATCTATGGGATGTGCGCGACAAGACAGCGATATATGGGAAGGTACGAGAGGTGCGCAAGGCAAAGCGATATAGGAGAAGGTATGGAAGGTGCTCGAAAACAGGGTGATATAGATGAAGGCACAGCAATATAGGGGATGCTATGGAAGGTGGACGAAAACACAATGATATAGGGGAAGGCATGAGAGATGCGCGAAAACAAGGCAATATAGTGGAAGCTATGAGAGGTGAGCTAAAACCCGCCGATACAGGGGAAGGTATGAGAGGTGTGCGAAAACACAGCGATATAGGAGAAGTTATGAGAGGTGTGTGAAAACACAGTGATATAGGGGAAGATATGAGAGGAGCACGAAAACAGGGCGATATAGGGGAAGTTATGAGAGGTGCGTGAAAACCCAGCGATATAGTGGACCTTATGAGATGTGCATGAAAAAAAGGCGATATAGATGAAGTTATGAGAGGTATGCGAAGGCACAGCAATATAGGGGATGATATCGAAGGTGCGCGAAAACACAGTGATATAGGGGAAGACATGAGAGGTGCGCGAAAACAGGGCAATATACTGGAACCTGTGGGATGTACGCGAAACCACGGCGATACAGGGGAATGTATCAGAGGTGCGAGAAAACACAGCGATATAGGGGACGCTATGGGACATGCGCAAAAAAACAGTGATATAGGGGAAGGTATGAGAGGTGTGCGAGAACACGGCGATATAGGGGAAATTGTAAGAGGTGCGCGAAAACATGGCAATACAGGAGAATGTATCAGAGGTGCGAGAAAACACAGCGATATGGGGAAGTAATGATAGGAGCGAAAACATAGCGATATAGGTGAGGACATGCGAGATGCGCGAAAACACGGCGATAGAGGGTAAGCTTTGAGAGGTGAGCAATAACACAGCGATCAAGGTGAAGCTAAGGGATGTGCGCGAAAACAGCGATGTAGGCGAAGCTATGGGAGGTGCGTGAAAGCACATCGATATAGGAGAAGGTATGAGATGTGCGCAAAAATACATCGATATAGGGGAAGGTATGAGAGCTGCGTCAAAACATAGTGATATAGGTGAAGGTATGAGAGGTGCGCGAAGGCACAGTGATATAGGGGATGGTATGGGAGGTGCGCAAAGACACAGCGATATAGGGGATGTTATGAGATGTGCACAAAAATACATCGATATAGTGGAAGGTATGAGAGGTGCGCGGAAACAGCGATGTAGGCGAAGCTATGGGAGGTGCGCGAAAGCACAGCGATATAGGGGAAGGTATGATAGGTGCGCGAAGGCACAGCAATATAAGGAATGTTATGGGAGGTGCGCGAATACACAGCGATATAGGGGACGTTATGAGATGTGCATGAAAACACAGCCATATAGGGGAAGCTATGAGAGGTGCACGAAAATGCAGTGATATAAGGGAAGGTATAGGAGGTGCGCGAAAACAGGGTAATATAGGGGAAGGTATGAGAGGTGCACGAAGGCACAGCGATATAGGGGATGCTATGGGAGGTGCGCGAAAACACAGCGATATAGGAGACGGTATGAGATGTGCATAAAAACATGGTGATATAGGGGGAGGTATGAGAGGTGCGCGTAAACACGGCGATATAGGGGAAAGTATGAGAGGTGCGCGAAAACAGGGCAATATAGTGGAAGGTATGGGATGTGCGCGAAAACGGCGATATAGGGGAAGGTATGAGAGGTGCACGAAAACACAGCAATATAGGGGACGGTATGGGACGTGCGCGAAAACACAGTGATATAGGGGAAGGTATGAGAGACGTGCGAGAACACGGCGATATAGGGGAAATTATAAGAGGTGTGCAAAAACACGGCGATACGGGAGAATGTATCAATTGTGCAAGAAAACACAGCGATATAGGGGAAGTATTGAGAGGAGCGAATACATAGCGATCTAGGTGAAGACATGAGAGGTGAGCAAAAACACGGCAATACAGGGAAAGCTATGAGAGGTGAGCAATAACACAGCGATAGAGGTGAATCTATGTGATGTGCGCGAAAAGACAGCGATATAGGGGAAGGTATGAGAGGTGCGCAAGGCACAGCGATATAGGGGATGCTACGGGAGGAGCGTGAATACACAGCGATACAGGGGACGTGATGAGATGTGCATGAAAACTCAGCGATATTAGTGAAGGTATGAGAGGTGCAGAAAAACACAGTGATATAGGAGAAGTTATGAGAGGTGTGTGAAAACACAGCGATATAAGGGAAGGTATGAAAGGTGCACGAAAACACAGCGATATAGGGGAAGTTATGAGAGGTGCGCAAAAATACAGCAATATAGGAGAATTTATGAGAGTTTGTGAAAACGCAGTGATATAGGAGAAGGTATTAGAGGTGCACGAAAACAGCGATATAGGTGAAGGAATGGGAGGTGCGCGAAAACAGGGGGATATTTGGGAAGGTATGAGAGGTGCGCGAAGGCACAGCGATATAAGGGATGCTATGGGAGGTGCGCGAATACACAGATATATATGGAACTTTAAGAGATGTGCATGAAAACATGGCGATATTGGGGAAGCCATGAGAGGTACGCAAAAATACGGCGATAAGGAGAAATTATAAGAGGTGCGCGAAAACACAGCGATATAGGGGGAGGTATGGAAGGTGCGCAAAAACAGGGCGATATAGGGGAAGGTATGAGAGGTGAGCAATAGCACAGCGATCAAGGTGCTAAGGGATGTGCGTGAAAACAGCGATGTAGGCGAAGCTATGGGAGGTGCGCGAAAGCACAGCGATATACGGGAAGGTATGAGATGTGCGCAAAAATACATCGATATAGGGGAAGGTATGAGAGCTGCGTGAAAACATAGTGATATAGGTGAAGGTATGAGAGGAGCGCGAAAACAGGGCGATATAGGGGAAGTTATGAGAGGTGCGTGAAAACGCAGCGACATTGGGGACGTTATGAGATGTGCATGAAAACACGGTGATATTGCGGAAGGTATGAGTGGTGTGCAAAAACACAGCGATATACGGGAATGAATGAGAGGTGCGCAAAGGCAGAGTGTTATAGGGGATGGTATGGGAGGTGCGCAAATACACAGCGATATAGGGGACGTTATGAAATATGTGCAAAAATAAATCGATATAGGGGAAGTTATGAGAGGTGCGCGAAAACAGCAATGTAGGCGAAGCTATAGGAGGTGACCAAAAACAGGGCGATATACGGGAATGCATGAGAGGTGCGCGAAGGCACAGTGATATAGTGGATGGTATGGGAGTTGCGCAAATACCCAGCGATATAGGGGACGTTATGAGATGTGTGCAAAAATACATCGATATAGGGGAAGGTATGAGAGGTGCGCAAAAACAGCGATGTAGGCGAAGCTATGGGAGATGTGCGAAAACACAGCAATATAGGGAAAACTATGAGATGTGCATGAATACATGGCGATAGTCGGGAAGCCATGAGAGGTGTGCGAAAACACAGCGATATAGGGGAAGTTATGAGAGATGCGTGAAAACACAGTGATATAGGGGAAGGTATGAGGGGAGCGCGAAAACTGGGCGATATAGGGGAAGTTATGAGAGGTGCGTGAAAACCTAGCGATATAGGGGACGTTATGAGATGTGCATGAAAACACGGCGATATAGGGGAAGGTATGAGAGGTGCGCGAAGGCACAGCGATATAGGAGAAGGTATGAGAGGTGCACGAAAACAGTGATATAGGTGAAGGAATGGGAGGTGCGCGAAAACAGGGGGATATTTGGGAAGGTATGAGAGGTGCGCGAAGGCACAGCGATATAAGGGATGCTATGGGAGGTGCGCGAAGACACAGCAATATAGAGGACGTTATGAGATGTGCATAACAACACGGCGATAGAGGGTAAGTTATGAGAGGTGCGCAAAAACACGGCGATATAGGGGAAGCTATGAGAGGTGAGCAATTACACAGCGGTAACGGTGAATCTATGGGATGTGCGCGAAAAGACAGTGACATAGGGGAAGGTATGAGAGGTGCGCCAGGCACAGCGATATAGGAGGAGGTATGAGAGGTGCACGAAAACACAGCCATATAGGAGACGTGATGAGATGTGCATGAAAACGCAGTGATATTAGGGAAGGTATGGAAGGTGCGCAAAACGGCGATATAGGGGAAGGTATGAGAGGTGCGCTAAGGCACAGCAATATAAGGGATGCTATGGGAGGTGCGCGAATACACAGCGATATTGGGGATGCTATGAGAGGTGCTCGAAAACACCGTAATATAGGGGAAGACATGAGAGGTATGCAAAAACAGGGCAATACAGTGGAACCTATGGGATGTGCGCGAAACTATGGCGATACATGGGAATGTATCAGAGGTGCGAGAAAACACAGCGATATAGGGGACGCTATGGGACATGCGCAAAAAAACAGTGATACAGGGGAAGGTATGAGAGGTGTGCGAGAACATGGCGATATAGGGGAAATTGTAAGAGGTGCGCGAAAACATGGCAATACAGGAGAATGTATCAGAGGTGCGAGAAAACACAGCGATATAGGGGAAGTAATGATAGGAGTGAAAACATAGCGATATAGGTTAAGACATGCGAGGTGCGCGAAAACACGGCGATATAGGGTAAGCTATGAGAGGTGAGCAATAGCATAGCGACCAAGGTGAAGCTATGGGATGTGCGCGAAAACAGCGATGTAGGCGAAGCTATGGGAGGTGCGCGAAAACACAGCGATGCAGGGGACGGTATGAGATGTGCATGAATACACGGCGATATTGGGGAAGACATGAGAGGTGCCTAAAAACACAGCGATATAGAGGAAGGTATGAGAGATGTGCAAAATCACAGCGATATAGGAGAAGTTAAGAGAGGTGCGTGAAAACACAGCGATATAGGGGAAGGTATGAGAGGTGCACGAAGGCACAGCGATATAGGGGATGCTATGGGAGGTGCGCGAATACACAGCGATATAGGGGACATTATGAG
The DNA here is from genome assembly GCF_030028105.1 of Mobula birostris. Lineage (NCBI taxonomy): Eukaryota > Metazoa > Chordata > Chondrichthyes > Myliobatiformes > Myliobatidae > Mobula > Mobula birostris. The sequence continues at coordinate 44,818 of NW_027278401.1, read as the reverse complement.
ATGTGCATAAAAACACGATATAGGGGAAGTTATGAGAGGTGCGCAAAAATACAGCAATATAGGAGAATTTATGAGAGGTTGTGAAAATGCAGTGATATAGGGGGATTTATGAGAGGTACATGAAAACACAGCGATATAGGGGAAGGTATGGGAGGTGCTCGAAAGCAAGGCGATATAGTGGAAGGTATGAGAGGTGTGCGAAGGCACAGCAATATAGAGGATGCTATGGGAGGTGCACGAAAACACCGTGATATAGGGGAAGACATGAGAGATGCGTGAAAACACAGCGATATAGGGAACGCTATTGGACGTGCGCAAAAACACAGTGGTATAGGGGAAGATATGAGAAGTGTGCGAGAACAGGGCGATATAGGTGAAATTATGAGAGGAGCGCGAAAACACGTTGATACAGGGAACTGTATCACAAGTGCGAGAACACATTGCGATATAGGGGAAGTAATGAGAGGAGCAGAAACACAGCGATATAGGTGAAGACATGAGAGGTGCGCGAAAACACGGCGATATAGGGGAAGCTATGAGAGGTAAGCAATAACACAGCGATGTAGGCGAAGCCATGGGAGGTGCGTGGTAAACAGGGCGATATAGGGGAAGGTATGAGCGGTGCGCTAAGGCACAGCGATATAGGGGATGCTATGGGAGGTGCGTGAATACACAGATTTATGGGGGACGTTATGAGATGTGCATGAAAACATGGCGATATTGGGGAAGCCATGAGGGGTGTGCGAAAATACAGTGATATAGGGGACGGTATGGGAGGTGTGCGAAAACAGGGCGACATAGGGGAATGTATGAGAGGTGCGCTAAGGCACAGCGATATAGGGGATGCTATGGCAGGTGCGCGAATACACAGATATATATGGGACGTTAAGAGATGTGCATGAAAACATGGCGATATTGGGGAAGCCATGAGAGGTACGCAAAAATACGGCGATAAGGAGAAATTATAAGAAGTGCGCGAAAACACAGCGATATAGGGGGAGGTATGGAAGGTGCGCAAAAACAGGGTGATATAGGGGAAGGTATGAGAGGTGAGCAATAACACAGCGATCAAGGTGCTAAGGGATGTGCGCGAAAACAGCGATGTAGGCGAAGCTATGGGAGGTGCGCGAAAGCACAGCGATATAGGGGAAGGTATGAGATGTGCGCAAAAATACATCGGTATAGGGGAAGGTATGAGAGCTGCGTGAAAACATAGTGATATAGGTGAAGGTATGAGAGGAGCGCGAAAACAGGGCGATATAGGGGAAGTTATGAGAGGTGCGTGAAAACGCAGCGACATTGGGGACGTTATGAGATGTGCATGAAAACATGGTGATATTGGGGAAGGTATGAGCGGTGTGCAAAAACACAGCGATATACGGGAATGAATGAGAGGTGCGCGAAGGCAGAGTGTTATAGGGGATGGTATGGGAGGTGCGCAAATACACAGCGATATAGGGGACGTTATGAAATATGCGCAAAAATACATCGATATAGGGGAAGTTATGAGAGGTGCGCGAAAACAGCAATGTAGGCAAAGCTATAGGAGGTGACCGAAATCAGGGCGATATACGGGAATGCATGAGAGGTGCGCGAAGGCACAGTGATATAGTGGATGGTATGGGAGTTGCGCAAATACCCAGCGATATAGGGGACGTTATGAGATGTGTGCAAAAATACATCGATATAGGGGAAGGTATGAGAGGTGCGCGAAAACAGCGATGTAAGCGAAGCTATGGGAGATGCGTGAAAACACAGCAATATAGGGAAAACTATGAGATGTGCATGAATACACGGCGATAGTCGGGAAGCCATGAGAGGTGTGCGAAAACACAGCGATATAGGGGAAGGTATGAGAGCTGCGTGAAAACACAGTGATATAGGGGAAGGTATGAGGGGAGCGCGAAAACTGGGCGATATAGGGGAAGTTATGAGAGGTGCGTGAAAACCTAGCGATATAGGGGACGTTATGAGATGTGCATGAAAACACGGCGATATAGGGGAAGGTATGAGAGGTGCATGAAAACACAGCGATATAGGGGAAGGTAGGCAAGGTGCTCGAAAACAGGGTGATATAGATGAATTTATGAGAGTACGCGAAGGCACAGCAATATAGGGGATGCTATGGAAGGTGCGCGAAAACACAGTGATACAGGGGAAGACATGAGAGGTGATCAAGAACAGCGAGAGTGAATCTATGGGATGTGCGCAAAACGAAAGCGATTTAGGGGAAGGTATGAGAGGTGCACGAAAACAGCGATATAGGTGAAGGAATGGGAGGTGCGCAAAAACATGGCGATATAGGTGAATGAATGCGAGGAGCGTGAAAACAGGGCGATATAGGGGAAGATATGAGAGGTGCATGAAGGCACAGCGAAATAGGGGATGCTATGGGAGGTGTGCGAATACACAGCGATATAGGGGACGTTATGAGATGTGCATAACAATACGGCGATATAGGGGAAGTTATGAGAGGTGCGCAAAACCACGGCGATGTTGGGGAAGCTATGAGAGGTGAGCAATAACACAGCGATAAAGGTGGATCTATGCGATGTGCGCGAAAAGACAGCGATATAGGGAAAGGTATGAGAGGTGTGTGAAAACACAGCGATATAGGGGACGGTACGAGATGTGCATGAACACACGGCGATAGTCGGGAAACCATGAGAGCTGTGCGAAAACACGGCGATATAGGGGAAGACATGAGAGGTGCGCGAAAACAGGGCAATATAGTGGAAGCTATGGGATGTGCGCAAAAACAGGGCGATGTAGGGGAAGGTAAGAGAGGTGCACGAAAACAGCGATATAGGTGAAGGAATGGGAGGTGCGCAAAAACATGGCGATATAGGTGAATGAATGCGAGGAGCGTGAAAACAGGGCGATATAGGGGAAGATATGAGAGGTGCATGAAGGCACAGCGAAATAGGGGATGCTATGGGAGGTGTGCGAATACACAGCGATATAGGGGACGTTATGAGATGTGCATAACAATACGGCGATATAGGGGAAGTTATGAGAGGTGCGCAAAACCACGGCGATGTTGGGGAAGCTATGAGAGGTGAGCAATAACACAGCGATAAAGGTGGATCTATGCGATGTGCGCGAAAAGACAGCGATATAGGGAAAGGTATGAGAGGTGTGTGAAAACACAGCGATATAGGGGACGGTACGAGATGTGCATGAACACACGGCGATAGTCGGGAAACCATGAGAGCTGTGCGAAAACACGGCGATATAGGGGAAGACATGAGAGGTGCGCGAAAACAGGGCAATATAGTGGAAGCTATGGGATGTGCGCAAAAACAGGGCGATGTAGGGGAAGGTAAGAGAGGTGCGCGAAAGCACAGCGATATAGGGGACTCTATGGGACTTGCGCGAAAACACAGTGATATAGGGGAAGGTATGAGAGATGTGCGAGAACACGGAGATATAGGGGAAATTGTGACAGGTGCGCGAAAACACGGCGATATAGGGGAAGTAATGAGAGGAGCAAAAACATAGCGATCTCGGTGAAGGGATGAGAGGTGCGCGAAAACACGGCAATATGGGGGAAGCTATGAGAGGTGAGCAAAAACACGGCGATACAGGGGAAGCTATGAGAGGTTAGCAATAACACAGCGATAAAGGTGAATCTATGGGATGTGCGCGAAAAGGCAGCAAAATAGGGGAAGGTATGAGAGGTGCGCAATGCACAGCGATATAGGGGATGCTATGGGAGGTCGTGAATACACAGCGATATAGGGGACGTGATGAGATGTGCATGAAAACGCAGGGATATTAGGGAAGGTAAGAGAGGTGCAGAAAAACACAGAGATACGGGGTACGGTATGAGATGTGCATGAATAAATGGCGATAGACGGGAAACAATGAGAGGTGCGCAATAATACAGCAATATAGCAGAAGTTATTAGAGGTGCGCGAAAACACAGCGATATAGGGAGAGGAATGAGAGGTACACAAAAACACAGCGATATAGGGGAAGGTATGGGAGGTGCTCGAAAGCAGGGTGATATAGTGGAAGTTATGAGAGGTGCGTGAAAAGCCAGCGATATAGGGGAGGTTATGAGATGTGCATGAAAACACGGCGATATAGGGGAAGGTATGAGCGGTGCAAGAAAACGCAGCGTTATAAGGGAACGTATAGGAGGTGCGCGAAAACAGGGCGCTATAGGGGAAGGTATGAGAGGTGCACGAAGGCACATTCGATATAGGGGATGCTATGGTAGGTGCGCAAAAACACAGCGATATAGGAGACGGGATAAGATGTGCATAAAAACGTGGCGATATAGGGGGAGGTATGAGAGGTGCGCGTAAACACGGCGATATAGGGGAAAGTATGCGAGGTGCGCGAAAACTTGGCATTACAGGGGAATGCAACAGTGGTGCCAGAAAACACAGCAATGTAGTGGAATACATGAGAGGTGCGCGAAAACAGGGCAATATAGTGGAAGCTATGGGATGTGCACGAAAACAGGGCGATATAGCGGAAGGTATGAGAGGTGTGCGAAAACACAGCGATATAGGGGACGCAATGGGACGTTCGCGAAAACACAGTGATATAGGGGAAGGTATGAGAGGTGTGCGAGAACACGGCGATATAGAGGAAATTATGAGAGGTGTGCAAAAACACGGTGATACGGGAGAAAGTATCAGATGTGCGAGAAAACACAGCAATATAGGGGAAGTATTGAGAGGAGCGAAAACATAGCGATCTAGGTGAAGACATGAGAGGTGCACAAAAACAGGGCGATATGGGGGAAGCTATGAGAGGTGAGCAAAAACACGGCGATATAGGGGAAAGTATGCGAGGTGCGCGAAAACTTGGCATTACAGGGGAATGCAACAGTGGTGCCAGAAAACACAGCAATGTAGTGGAATACATGAGAGGTGCGCGAAAACAGGGCAATATAGTGGAAGCTATGGGATGTGCACGAAAACAGGGCGATATAGCGGAAGGTATGAGAGGTGTGCGAAAACACAGCGATATAGGGGACGCAATGGGACGTTCGCGAAAACACAGTGATATAGGGGAAGGTATGAGAGGTGTGCGAGAACACGGCGATATAGAGGAAATTATGAGAGGTGTGCAAAAACACGGTGATACGGGAGAATGTATCAGATGTGCGAGAAAACACAGCAATATAGGGGAAGTATTGAGAGGAGCGAAAACATAGCGATCTAGGTGAAGACATGAGAGGTGCACAAAAACAGGGCGATATGGGGGAAGCTATGAGAGGTGAGCAAAAACACGGCGATACAGGGGAAGATATGAGAGGTGAGCAATAACACAGCGATAAAGGTGAATCTATGGGATGTGCGCGAAAAGACAGCGATATAGGGGAAGCTATGAGAGGTGCGCAAGGCACAGCGATACAGGGGATGCTATGGGAGGTGCGTGAATACACAGCGCTATAGGGGACGTGATGAGATGTGCATGAAAACGCAGCGATTTTAGGGAAGTTATGAGAGGTGCACAAAAACACAGCGATATAGGGGAATTTATGAGAGGTGTGTGAAAACACAGCGATATAGGGAAGGTATGAGAGGTGCACGAAAACACGGCGATATAGGGGAAGGTATCGGAGTTGGGCGAAAACAGGGCGATATAGGGAAGTTATGAGAGGTGCGTGAAAACCCAGCGATATAGGGGACATTATGAGATGTGCATAAAAACACGGCGATATAGGGGAAGTTATGAGAGCTGCGCAAAAATACAGCAATATAGGGGAAATTATGAGAGGTGCGCAAAAAAACAGCAATATATGAGAAGCTATGAGAGGTGCGTGAAAACACAGCGATATAGTGGAAGGTATGGGAGGTGCTCGAAAGCAGGGCGATATAGGGGAAGTTATGAGAGGTGCGTAAAAACCCAGAGATATTGGGGATGTTATGAGATGTGCATGAAAACACAGCGATATAGTGGAAGGTATGAGAGGTGCATGAAAACGCAGCGATATAAGGGAAGGTATAGGAGGTGCGTGAAAACAGGGCGACATAGGGGAAAGTATGAGAGGTGCACGAAGGCACAGCGATATAGGGGAAGCTATGGGAGGTGCGTGAAAACACAGCGATATAGGACACGGTATGAGATGTGCATAAAAACATGCCGATATACGGGGAGGTATGAGAGGTGCGCGAAAACAAGGCAATATAGTGGAAGGTATGAGAGGTGCGCGAATACACAGCGATATAGGGTACGCTAAGGGACGTGCGCGAAAACACAGTAATATAGGGGAAGGTATGAGAGGTACACGAAAACACAGCGATAAGGGGAAGGTATGGGAGGTGCTCGCAAATAAGGCGATATAGAGGAAGGTATGAGAGGTGTGCGAAGGCACAGCAATATAGGGTATGCTATGGGAGGTGTGCGAAAACACAGTTATATAGGGGAAGACATGAGAGGTGCGCGAAAACAGGGCAGTATAGTGGAAGCTAGGCGATGTGCGTGATAACAGGGCGATATTGGGGAAGTTATGAGAGGTGCGCGAAAACACAGTGATGTAGGGGAAGCTATGGGACATGCGCAAAAAAACAGTGATATAGGGGAAGGTATGAGAGGTGTGCGAGAACACGGCGATATAGGGGAAATTGTAAGAGGTGCGCGAAAACATGGCAATACAGGAGAATGTATCAGAGGTGCGAGAAAACACAGCGATATAGGGGAAGTAATCATAGGAGCAAAAACATAGCGATATAGGTGAAGACATGCGAGGTGCGTGAAAACACGACGATATAGGGTAAGCTATGAGAGGTGAGCAGTAACACAGCGATCAAGGTGAAGCTATGGGATGTGCGCGAAAACAGCGATGTAGGCGAAGCTATGGGAGGTGCGCGAAAACACAGCAATATAGGGGACGGTATGAGATGTGCATAAATACACGGCGATATTGGGGAAGCCATGAGAGGTGAGCAAAAAGACGGCGATACAGGGTAAGCTATGAGAGGTGAGCAAAAACACAGCGATATAGGAGAAGTTAAGAGAGGTGTGTGAAAACACAGCAATATAGGGGAAGGTATGAGAGGAGCACGAAAACACAGCGATATCGGGGAAGGTATGGGAGGTGCACGAAAACAGGGCGATATAGGGGAATCTATGAGAGGTGAGCAAAAACACGGTGATACAGGGGAAGCTATGAGAGGTGAGCAATAACACAGCGATATAGGGGACGTGATGAGATGTGCATGAAAATGCAGCGATATTAGGGAAGGTATGAGAGGTGCAAAAAAAACACAGTGATATAGGAGAAGTTATGAGAGGTGTGTGAAAACACAGCGATATAGGGGAAGGTATGAGAGGTGCACGAAAACAGCGATATAGGTGAAGGAATGGGAGGTGCGCGAAAACAGGGTGATATAGGAGAAGGTATGAGAGGTGTGCAAGGCACAGCGATATAGGGGGAGGTATGAGAGGTGCACAAAAACACAGCGATATAGGGGAAGGTATGTAAGATGCTCGAAAACAGGGTGATATCGATGAAGTTAATGGAGGTATGCGAAGGCACAGCAATATAGGGCATGCTATGGAAGCTGCGCGAAAACACAGTGATATAGGGGAAGACAGGAGAGGTGCGCGAAAACACGGTGATATAGGGGAAGCTATGAGAGGTGAGCAAAAACACGGCAATGCAGGGGAAGCTATGAGAGGAGAGCAAGGCACAGCGATATAGGGGATGATATGGGAGGTGCGTGAATACACAGCGATATAGGGGACGTGATGAGATGTGCATGAAAACGCAGCGATATTAGGGAAGGTATGAGAGGAGCACGAAAACACAGCGATATAGGTGAAGGAATGGGAGGTGCACAAATACACAGCGATATAGGGGAAGTTATGAGAGGTGCGCAAAAATACAGCAATATAGAAGTTATGAGACGTGCGTGAAAACACAACGATATTGGGGAGGTATGAGAGGTACACGAAAACACAGCGATATAAGGAAAGGTATAGGAGGTGCGCGAAAACAGGGCAATATAGGGGAAGGTATGAGAGGTGCACGAAAACGCAGCGATATAAGGGAATATATAGGAGGTGCGCGAAAACAGGGCGATATAGGTGAAGGAATGGGAGATGCGTGAAAACAGGGCGTATAGGGGAAGGTATGAGAGGTGCGCGAAGACACAGCGATATAGGGGATGCTATGGGAGGTGCACGAATACACAGCGATATAGGGGACGTTATGAGATGTGCATAACAACACGGCGATATAGGGAAGTAATGAGAGGTGCTAAAAAACACGGCGATACAGTGGAAGCTATGAGAGGTGAGCAAGGCACAGCGATATAGGGGATGATATGGGAGGTGCGTGAATACACAGCGATATAGGGGACGTGATGAGATGTGCATGAAAACGCAGCGATATTAGGGAAGGTATGAGAGGTGCACAAAAACACAGCGATATAGGAGAAGTTATGAGAGGTTCATGAAAACACAGCGATATAGGGGAAGGAATGGGAGATGCACGAAAACAGTGCGATATAGGGGAAGGTATGAGAGGTGCCCGAAGGCACAGCGATATAGGGGATAATATGGAAGGTGCGTGAATGCACAGCGATATACGGGACGGTATGAGATGTGCATGAATACACGGCAATAGACGGGAAACCATGAGAGGTGTGCGAAAACACAGCGATATAGGGGAAGTTATGAGAGGTGCGTGAAAACCCAGCAATATAGGGGACGTTATGAGATGTGCATGAAAACACGGCGATATAGGGGAAGGTATGAGAGGTGTACAAAAACACAGTGATATAGGAGAAGTTATGAGAGGTGTGCGAAAACACAGCGATATAGGGGAAGGTATGAAAGGTGCACGACTACACAGAGATAAACACGGGAAGGAATGGGAGGTGCTCGAATACACAGCGATATAGGGAACATTATGAGATGTGCATAAAAACACGGCGATATAGGGGAAGTTATGAGAGGTGCGCAAAAATACAGCAATATAGGAGAAGTTATGAGAGGTGTGTGAAAACACAGCGATATAGGGGGAGGTATGAGAGGTACACGAAAACACAGCGATTTAGGGGAAGGTACAGGAGGTGCTCGAAAGCAGGGCGATATAGGATAAGTTATGAGAGGTGTGTGAAAACACAGCGATATAGGGGGAGGTATGAGAGGTACATGAAAACACAGCGATATAGGGGAAGGTATCGGAGGTGCTCGAAAGTAGGACGATATAGGGTAAGTTATGAGAGGTGCGTGAAAACCCAGCGATATAGGGGACGTTATGAGATGTGCATCAAAACACGGCGATATAGGGGAAGGTATGAGAGGTGCGCGAAGTCACAGCGATATAGGGGATGTTATGAGCTGTGCATGAAAACACGGCGATATTGGGGAAGCCATGAGTGGTGCGCAAAAATACGGCGATATAGGAGAAATTATGAGAGGTGCGTGAAAACACAGTGATATAGGGGAAGGTATGAGAGGTGCATGAAAACACAGCGATATAGGAAAAGGTATGGAAGGTGCGTGAAAACAGGGCGATATAGGGGAAGGTATGAGAGGTGCGCGAAGACACAGCAATATAAGGGATGCTATGGGAGGTGCGCGAATACGCAGCGATATAGGGGAAGTTATGAGAGGTGCGTGAAAACAGCGATATAAGGGAAGGTAGGAGAGGTGCACGAAAACACAGCGATATTGGGGAATGTATGGGAGGTGCGCGAAAACAGGGCGATATAGGGGAAGTTATGAGAGTTGCGCGAAGGCACAGCAATACAGGGGATGCTATGAGGGGTGCGCGAAAACACCGTGATATAGGGGAAGACATGAGAGGTGCGCAAAAACAGGGCAATATAGTGGAACCTATGGGATGTGCGCGAAACCACGGCGATACAGGGGAATGTATCAGAGGTGCGAGAAAACACAGCGATATAGGGGACGCTATGGGACATGCGCAAAAAAACAGTGATATAGGGGAAGGTATGAGAGGTGTGTGAGAACACGGCGATATAGGGGAAATTGTAAGTGGTTCGCGAAAACATGGCAATACAGGAGAATGTATCAGAGGTGCGAGAAAACACAGCGATATAGGGGAAGTAATGATGGGAGCGAAAACATAGCGATATAAGTTAAGACATGCGAGGTGCGCGAAAACACGGCGATATAGGGTAAGCTATGAGAGGTGAGCAATAACACAGCGATCAATGTGAAGAAATGGGATGTGCGCGAAAACAGCGATGTAGGCGAAGCTATGGGAGTTGCGCGAAAACACAGCGATTTACGGGACAATATGAGATGTGCATGAATACACGGCGATATTGGGGAAGCCATGAGAGGTGCCTGAAAACACAGCGATATAGGGGAAGGTATAAAAGGTGTGCAAAATCACAGCGATATAGGAGAAGTTAAGAGAGGTGCGTGAAAACACAGCGATAGAGGGGAAGGTATGAGAGGTGCGCGAAAACACAGTGATATAGGGGACGGTATGAGATGTGCATGAATACACGGCGATATCAGGGAAGCCATCAGAGGTGCGAGAAAACACAGCGATATAGGGGACGTTATGAGATGTGCATAAAAACACGGCGATATAGGGGAAGGTATGAGAGGTGTGCAAAAACACAGCGATATAGGAGAAGTTAAGAGAGGTGCGTGAAAACACAGCGACTTAGGGGAAGGTATGAGAGGAGTACGAAAACACAGCGATATCGGGAAAGTATGGGAGGTGGGCGAAAACAGGGCGATATAGGGGAAGCTATGAGAGGTGAGCAAAAAACACGGCGATACAGGGGAAGCTATGGGAGGTGCATGAATACACAGCGATATAGGGGAAGGTATGAGAGGTGCGTGAAAACACATCGATATAGGGGAAGGCATGAGAGGTGCACGAAAACAGCAATATAGGTGAAGGAATGGGAGGTGCGCGAAAACAGGGCGATATAGATGAAGTTATGAGAGGTATGCGAAGGCACGGCAATATAGGGGATGCTACGGAATGTGCGCGAAAACACAGTGATATAGGGGAAGACAGGAGAGGTGCGTGAAAACACGGCGATATATGGGAATCTATGAGAGGTGAGCAAAAACACGGCGATACAGGGGAAGCTATGAGAGGTGAGCAATAACACAGCGATAAAGGTGTTATTCCCTGATATCGCCGTGAATCTATGCGATGTGCGCGAAAAGAGAGCGATATAGGGAAAGGTATGAGAGGTGCGCAAAAACAGGGCAATATAGTGGAACCTGTGGGATGTGCGCGAAACCACGGCGATACCGGGGAATGTATCAGAGGTGCGAGAAAAACACAGCGATATAGGGGACGCTATGGGACATGTGCAAAAAAACAGTGATATAGGGGAAGGTATGAGAGGTGTGCGAGAACACGGCGATATAGGGGAAATTGTAAGAGGTGCGTGAAAACACTGCAATACGGGAGAATGTATCAGACGTGCGAGAAAACACAGCGATATAAGGGAAGTATTGAGAGGATCGAAAACAGCGATCTAGGTGAAGACATGGGAGGTGCGCGAAAACATGGTGATATAGGGGAAGCTATGAGAGGTGAGCAAAAACACGGCGACACAGGGGAAGCTATGAGAGGTGTGCAATAACACAGCGATAAAGGTGAATCTATGGGATGTGCGCGAAAAGACAGCGATATAGGGGAAGGTATGAGAGGTGCGTGAAGGCACAGCGATATAGGGGATGCTATGGGAGGTGCGCGAATACACAGCGATATAGGGGACGTTATGAGATGTGCAAAACAATACGGCGATACAGGGGAAGTTATGACAAGTGCGCAAATACACTGCGATGTAGGCGAAGGTATGAGAGGTGTGCGAAAACACAGCGATATACGGGAAGTTATGAGAGGTGCGCAAGGCACAGCGATATAGGAGAAGGTATGGAAGGTGCTCGAAAACAGGGTGATATAGATGAAGGCACAGCAATATAGGGGATGCTATGGAAGGTGCACGAAAACACAATGATATAGGGGAAGACATGAGAGGTGCGCGAAAACAAGGCAATATAGTGGAAGCTATGAGAGGTGAGCTAAAACCCGCCGATACAGGGGAAGGTATGAGAGGTGTGCGAAAACACAGCGATATAGGGGAAGTTATGAGATGTGCATGAAAACACGGCGATATAGGGGAAGGTATGAGAGGTGCACAAAGGCACAGCGATATAGGGGATGCTATGGGAGGTGCGCGAAAACACAGTGATATAGGGGACGGTATGAGATGTTTATGAAAACACGGCGATATATGGGGAGCTATGAGAGGTGCGCGAAAACACGGCGATATAGGGGAAAGTATGCGACGTGTGCGAAAACTTGGCGTGACAGGGGAATGCATCAGAGGTGCGAGAAAACACAGCGATGTAGGGGAAGACACGAGAGGTGCGCAAAATCGTGGCAATATAGTGGAAGTTATGGGATGTGCGCTAAAACAGGGCGATGTAGGGGAAGGTATGAGAGGTGCGCGAATGCGCAGCGATATAGGGGATGCTATGGGAGGTGCGTGAATACACAGCGATATAGGGGAAGGTGTGAGAGGTGCGCGAAAGCACAGCGATATATGGGACAGTTTGAGATGTGCATGAATACACGGCGATAGACGGGAAACCATGAGAGGTGTGCGAAAAAACAGCGACAAAGGGGAAATTATGAGGTGCGTGAAAACCCAGCGATATACTGGACCTTATGAGATGTGCATGAAAAAAAGGCGATATAGGGGAAGGTATGAGAGGTGCGTGAAGGCACAGCGATATAGGGAATGTTATGGGAGGTGCACGAAAACACAGCTAAATAGGGGACGTTATGAGATGTGCATGAAAACACAGCGAAATAGGGGAAAGTATGAGAGGTGCATGAAAACACGGCGAGGGGAAGGTATGAGAGCTGCATGAAAACACAGCGATATAGGGGAAGGTATGAGAGGTGCATGAAAACACAGCGAAATAGGGGAAGGTATGAGAGGTGCACGAAAACGCAGCGATACAAGGGAAGGTATAGGAGGTGCACGAAAACTGGGCGATATAGGGGAGGGTATGAGAGGTGCACGAAGGCACAGCGATATAGGGGATGCTATGGGAGGTGCGCGAATGCACAGCGATATAGGGGACGGTATGAGATGTGCATGAATACACGGCAATAGTCGGGAAACTATGAGAGGTGTGTGAAAACACAGCAATATAGGGGAAGTTATGAGAGGTGCGCAAGGCACAGCTATATAGGAGAAGGTATGGAAGGTGCTCGAAAACAGGTTGATATAGATGAAGGCACAGCAATATAGGGGATGCTATGGAAGGTGCACAAAAACACAATGATATAGGGGAAGACATGAGAGGTGCGCGAAAACAAGGCAATATAGTGGAAGCTATGAGAGGTGAGCTAAAACCCGCCGATACAGGGGAAGGTATGAGAGGTGTGCGAAAACACAGCGATATAGGGGAAGTTATGAGATGTGCATGAAAACACGGCGATATAGGGGAAGGTATGAGAGGTGCACAAAGGCACAGCGATATAGGGGATGCTATGGGAGGTGCGCGAAAACACAGTGATATAGGGGACGGTATGAGATGTGTATGAAAACACGGCGATATATGGGGAGCTATGAGAGGTGCGCGAAAACACGGCGATATAGGGGAAAGTATGCGACGTGTGCGAAAACTTGCCGTGACAGGGGAATGCATCAGAGGTGCGAGAAAACACAGCGATGTAGGGGAAGACACGAGAGGTGCGCAAAAACGTGGCAATATAGTGGAAGTTATGGGATGTGCGCTAAAACAGGGCGATGTAGGGGAAGGTATGAGAGGTGCGCGAATGCGCAGCGATATAGGGGACAGTTTGAGATGTGCATGAATACACGGCGATAGACAGGAAACCATGAGAGGTGTGCGAAAAAACAGCGACAAAGGGGAAGTTATGAGAGGTGCGTGAAAACCCAGCGATATACTGGACCTTATGAGATGTGCATGAAAAAAAGGCGATATAGGGGAAGGTATGAGAGGTGCGTGAAGGCACAGCGATATAGGGAATGTTATGGGAGGTGCACGAAAACACAGCTAAATAGGGGACGTTATGAGATGTGCATGAAAACACAGCGAAATAGAGGAAAGTATGAGAGGTGCATGAAAACACTGCCATAGAGGGGAAGGTATGAGAGGTGCATGAAAACACGGCGATATAGGGGAAGGTATGAGAGGTGCATGAAAACACAGCGAAATAGGGGAAGGTATGAGAGGTGCACGAAAACGCAGCGATATAGGGGAAGGTATGAGAGGTGCACGAAGGCACAGCGATATACGGGATGCTAAGGGAGGTGCGCGAAAACACAGTAATATAGGGGACGGTATGAGATGTGCATAAAAACACGGCGATATAGGGGGAGGTATGAGAGGTGCGCGAAAACTTGGTGTTACAGGGGAATGCATCAGAGGTGCCAGAAAGCACAGCGATGTAGTGGAATACATGAGAGGTGCGCGAAAACAGGGCAATATAGTGGAAGCTATGGGATGTGCACGAAAACAGGACGATATTGGGGAAGGTATGAGAGGTGCACAAAAAACACAGCGATATAGGGGACGCAATGGGACGTGCACAAAAACACAAAGATGTAGGGGAAGGTATGAAAGGTGTGCGAGAATTCGGCGATATAGGGGAAATTATGAGAGGTGTGCGAAAACACGGCGATACGGGAGAATGTATCAGATGTGCGAGAAAACAGAGCGATATAGGGGAAGTATTGAGAGGAGCGAAAACGTAGTAATCTAGGTGAAGACATGGGAGGTGCACGAAAACACAGCGATATAGGGGAAGCTATGAGAGGTGAGTAAAAGCACGGTGATACAGGGGAAGCTATGACAGGTGAGCAATTACACAGCAATAAAGGTGAATCTATGGGATGTGCGCGAATACACAGCGATATAGGGGACGTGATGAGCTGTGCATGAAAACGCAACAGTATTAGGGAAGGTATGAGAGGTGCACAAAAGCACAGCGATATACGAGAAGTTATGAGAGGTGTGCGATAACACAGCGATATAGGGGGAGGTATGGGAGGTGCACGAATACACAGCGATATAGGGGACGTTATGAGATGTGCATAAAATCACGGCGATATAGTGGAAGTTATGAGAGGTGCGCAAAAATACAGAAATATAGGAGAAGTTATGAGAGGTGCGTGAAAACACAACGATATAGGGGGAGGTATGAGAGGTACACGAAAACGCAGCGATATAAGGGAAGGTATAGTAGGTGCGCGAAAACAGGGCGATATAGGGGAAGGTATGAGAGGTGCATGAAGGCACAGCGATATAGGGGATGCTATGGGAGGTGCGTGAATATACATTGATATAGGGGATGTGATGAGATGTGCATGAAAACGCAGCGATATTAGCGAAGGTATGAGAGGTGCAAAAAAACACAGCGATATAGGAGAAGTTATGAGGTGTGTGAAAACACAGCAATATAGGGGAATGTATGAGAGGTGCACGAAAACAGCGATATAGGTGAAGGAATGGGAGGTGCGCGAAAACAGGACAATATAGGGGAAGGTATGAGAGGTGCGCGAAGGCTCAGCGATATAGGGGATGCTATGGGAGGTGCGCGAATACACAGCGATATAGGGGACGTTATGAGATGCGCATAACAATACGGCGATATAGGGGAAGTTATGAGAGGTGAGCAAAAACACGGCGATACAGGGGAAGTTATGAGAGGTGCGTGAAAACCCAGCAATATAGGGGACGTTATGAGATGTGCATGAAAACACGGCGATATAGGGGAAGGTATGAGAGGTGCACGAAAACGCATCGATATAAGGGAAGGTATAGGAAGTGCGCGAAAACTGGGCGATATAAGGGAAGGTATGAGAGGTGCACGAAGGCACAGCGATATAGGGGATGCTAGGGGAGGAGCGCGAAAACACAGCGATATAGGGGACGTGATGAGATGTACATGAAAACTCAGCGATATTAGGGAAGGTATGAGAGGTGCACAAAAACACAGTGAGAGAGGAGAAGTTATGAGAGGTGTGTGAAAACACAGCGATATAAGGGAAGGTATGAAAGGTAAACGAAAACACAGCAATATAGGAGAAGTTATGAGAAGTGTGTGAAAACACAGAGATATAGGGGAAGGTATTACAGGTGCACGAAAACACAGCGATATAGGGGACGGTATGGGAGGTGTGCGAAAACAGGGCGACGTAGGGGAAGGTATGAGATGTGCGCGAAGGCACAGCAATATAAGGGATGCTATGGGAGGTGCGCGAATACACAGCGATATAGGGGACGTTATGAGATGTGCATGAAAACACGGCAATATAGGGGAAGATATAAGAACTGTGCAAAAATACGGCAATGTAGGAGAAGTTATGAGAGGTGCGTGAAGACATACCGATATAAGGGAAGGTATGAGAGGTGCACGAAAACACAACGATATTGGGGAATGTATGGGAGGTGCGCGAAAACAGGGCGATAAAGGGGAAGTTATGAGAGGTGCGCGAAGGCACAGCATTATAGGGGAAGTCATGAGAGCTGCGCAAAAACAGGGCAATATAGTGGAACCTGTGGGATGTCCGCGAAACCACGGCGATACAGGGGAATGTATCAGAGGTGCCAGAAAACACAGCCATATAGGGGACGCTATGGGAGATGCGCAAAAAATCAGTGATATAGGGGAAGTTATGAGAGGTGTGCGAGAACACGGCGATATAGGGGAAATTGTAAGAGGTGCGCGAAAACATGGCAATACAGGAGAATGTATCAGAGGTGCGAGAAAACAAAGCGATATAGGGGAAGTAATGATAGGAGCGAAAACATAGCGATATAGGTGAAGACATGCGAGGTGCACGAAAACACGACGATATAGGGTAAGCTATGAGAGGTGAGCAATAACACAGCGATCAAGGTGAAGCTATGGGCTGTGCGCGAAAACAGCGATGTAGGTGAAGCTAAGGGATGTGCGCGAAAGCACAGCGATGTAGGGGACGGTATGAGATGTGCATGAAAACACAGTGATATTGGGGAAGGTATGAGCGGTGTGCAAAAACACAGCAATATACGGGAATGCATGAGAGGTGCACGAAGGCACAGTGATATGGGGATGGTATGGGAGGTACGCAAATTCACAGCATTATAGGGCACGTTATGAGATGTACGCAAAAATACATCGATATAGGGGAAGGTATGAGAGGTGCGCAAAAACAGCAATGTAGGCGAAGCTATAGGAGGTGCGCGAAAACAGGGCGATATACGGGAATGAATGAGAGGTGCGCGAAGGCACAGTAATATAAGGGAGGGTATGGGAGTTGCGCAAGTACCCAGCGATATAGGGGACGTTATGAGATGTGCATGAAAACACATCAATATAGGGGAAGGTATGAGATGTGCGCAAAAATACATCGATATAGGGGAAGGTATGAGAGGTGCGCGAAAACAGCGATGTAGGCGAAGCTATGGAAGGTGCGCGAAAGCATAGCGGTATAGGGGAAAGTATGAGATGTGCATGAATACACGGCGATAGTCGGGAAGCCATGAGAGGTTTGCGAAAACACAGCGATATAGGGGAAGGTCTGAGAGCTATGTGAAAACACAGTTATATAGGGGAAGGTATGAGAGGAGCGCGAAAACAGGGCGATATAGGGGAAGTTATGAGAGGTGCGTGAAAACCCAGCGACATTGGGGACGTTATGAGATGTACATGAAAACACGGTCATATCGGGGAAGGTATGAGAGGTGTGCAAAAACACAGCGGTATACGGGAATGCATGAGAAGTGCGCGAATACACAGCAATATAGGGGACGTTATGAGATGTGCGCAAAAATACATCGATATAGGGGAAGGTATGAGGGGAGCGCGAAAACAGGGCGATATAGGGGAAGTTATGAGAGGTGCGTGAAAACCTAGCAATATAGTGGACGTTATGAGATGTGCATGAAAACACGGCGATATAGGGGAAGGTATGAGAGGTGCACGAAGGCACAGCAATATAGGGGATGCTATGGGAGTTGCGTGAATACACAGAGATATAGGGGATGTTATGAGCTGTGCATGAAAACACGGCGATATTGGGGAAGCCATGAGAGGTGTGCGAAAATACAACGATATAGGCGATGCTATGGGAGGTGTGCGAAGACAGGGCAACATAGGGGAAGGTATGAGAGGTGCGCGAATTCATAGCGATATAGGGGATGCTATGGCAGGTGCGCGAATACACAACGATATATGGGACGTTAAGAGATGTGCATGAAAACACGGCGATATTGGGGAAGCCATGAGAGGTGCGCAAAAATACGGTGATATAGGAGAAATTATGAGATGTGCGTGAAAACACAGTGATATAGGGGGAGGAATGAGAGGTGCATGAAAACACAGCGATATAGGGAAAGGTATGGAAGGTGCGTGAAAACAGGGCGATATAGGGGAAGGTATGAGAGGTGCGCGACGACACAGCAATATAAGGGATGCTATGGGAGGTGTGCAAATACGCAGCGATATAGGGGACATTATGAGATGTGCATGAAAACACGGCAATATAGGGGAAGGTATAAGAGCTGCGCAAAAATACAGCGATATAGGAGAAGTTATGAGAGGTGCGTGAAAACACAGCGATATAAGGGAAGGTATGGTAGGTACACGAAAACAGAGCGATATAGGGGAAGTTATGAGAGGTGCGCGAAGGCACAGCAATACACGGAATGCTATGAGGGGAGCGTGAAAACACCGTGATATAGGGGAAGACATGAGAGGTGCTCAAAAACAGGGCAATATAGTGGAACCTATGGGATGTGCGCGAAACCACGGCGATACAGGGGAATGTATCAGAGGTGCGAGAAAACACAACGATATAGGGGACGCTATGGGACATGTGCAAAAAAACAGTGATATAGTGGAAGGTATGAGAGGTGTGTGAGAACACGGCGATATAGGGGAAATTGTAAGAGGTGCGCGAAAACATGGCAATACAGGAGAATGTATCAGAGGTGCGAGAAAACACAGCGATATAGGGGAAGTAATGATAGGAGCGAAAACATAGCGATATAGGTTAAGACATGCGAGGTGCGCGAAAACAGGGCGATTTTGGGTAAGCTATGAGAGGTGAGCAATAACAGCGATAAAGGTGAATAACACAGCGATATAGGGGAAGGTATGAGAGGTGCATGAAAACACAGCGATATAGGGGAAGGTATGAGAGGTGCGGGAAAACAGAGATATAGGTGAAGGAATGGGAGGTGCGCGAAAACAGGGCGATATAGGAGAAGGTATGGGAGGTGCGCGAAAACAGGGCGATAAAGGTGAAGGAATGGGAGGTGCGCGAAAACAGGGCGATATAGGGGAAGGTATGAGAGGTGCGCGAAGGCACAGTGATATAGGGGATGCTATGGGAGGTGCGCGAATGCACAGCGATATAGGGGACGCTATGAGATGTGTATAACAATACGGCGATATAGGGGAAGTTATGACAGGTGCACAAAAACACTACGATGTAGGCGAAGGTATGAGAGGTGTGCGAAAACTCAGCGATATAGGGGACGGTATGAGATGTGCATGAATACACGGCAATAGTCGGGAAACCATGAGAGGTGTGTGAAAACACAGCGATATAGGGGAAGTTATGAGAGATGCGCAAGGCACAGCTATATAGGAGAAGGTATGGAAGGTGCTCGAAAACAGGTTGATATAGATGAAGGCACAGCAATATAGGGGATGCTATGGAAGGTGCACGAAAACACAATGATATAGGGGAAGACATGAGAGGTGCGCGAAAACAAGGCAATATAGTGGAAGCTATGAGAGGTGAGCTAAAACCCGCCGATACAGGGGAAGGTATGAGAGGTGAGCAATATCACAGCGATATAGGAGAAGTTAAGAGAGCTGCGTGAAAACACAGCGATATAGGGGAAGGTATGAGAGGTGTGCGAAAACACAGTGATATAGGGGACGGTATGAGATGTGCATGAATACACGGCGATATTGGGGAAGCCATGAGAGGTGCCTGAAAACACAGCGATATAGGGGAAGGTATGAGAGGTGTGCAAAAACACAGCGATATAGGAGAAGTTAAGAGAGCTGCGTGAAAACACAGCGATATAGGGGAAGGTATGAGAGGTGCGCGAAAGCACAGCGATATACGGGACGGTATGAGATGTGCATGAATACACGGCAATAGACGGGAAACCATGAGAGGTGTGCGAAAACACACCGATATAGGGGAAGCTATGAGAGGTGCGTGAAAACACAGTGATATAGATGAAGGTATGAGAGGAGTGCGAAAACAATGCGATATAGGGGAAGTTATGAGAGGTGCGTGAAAACCCAGCAATATAGGGGACGTTATGAGATGTGCATGAAAACACGACGATATAGGGGAAGGTATGAGAGGTGTGCAAAAACACAGCGATATAGGAGAAGTTAAGAGAGGTGCGTGAAAAAACAGCGATTTAGGGGAAGGTATGAGGGGAGTACGAAAACACAGCGTTATCGGGAAATTATGGGAGGTACGCGAAAACAGGGCGATATAGGGGAAGCTATCAGAGCTGAGCAAAAACACGGCGATACAGGGGAAGCTATGGGAGGTGCGTGAATACACAGCGATATAGGGGACGTGATGAGATGTGCATGAAAATGCAACGATATTAGTGAAGGTATGAGAGGAGCACAAAAACACAGCGATATAGGGGAAGGTATGAGAGGTGCGCAAAAACACAGCGATATAGGGGAAGGTATGAGAGGTGCACAAAAACAGAGATATAGGTGAAGGAATGGGAGGTGCGCGAAAACAGGGCGATATAGGTGAAGGAATGGGAGGTGCGCGAAAACAGGGCCATATAGATGAAGTTATGAGAGGTATGCGAAGGCACAGCAATATAGGGGATGCTATGGAATGTGCGCGAAGACACAGTGATATAGGGGAAGACAGAAGAGGTACGCGAAAACACGGCGATATAGCGGAATCTATGAGAGGTGAGCAAAAATACGGCGATACAGGGGAAGCTATGAGAGGTGAGCAATAACACAGCGATAAAGGTGAATGTATGTGATGTGCGCGAAAAGACAGCGATATAGGGAAAGGTATGAGAGGTGCGCAAGGCACAGTGATATAGCGGATGCTATGGGAGGTGCGTTAATACACAGCATTATAGGGGACGTGATGAGATGTGCATGAAAACACAGTGATATTAGGGAAGGTATGAGAGGAGCACAAAAACACAGCGATATAGGAGAACTTATGAGAGTTGCGTGAAAACAGGGCGATATAGGGGAAGGTATGAGAGGTGCGCGAAGGCACAGCAATATAGGAGAAGTTAAGAGAGGTGCATGAAAACACAGCGATTTAGGGGAAGGTATGAGAGGAGTACGAAAACACAGCGATATCGGGAAAGTATGGGAGGTGCGCGAAAACAGGGCGATATAGGGGAAGCTATGAGAGGTGAGCAAAAAAAACGGCGGTACAGGGGAAGCTATGGGAGGTGCGTGAATACACAGCGATATAGGGGACGTGATGAGAAGTGCATGAAAATGCAACAATATTAGTGAAGGTATGAGAGGAGCACGAAAACACAGCGATATAGGGGAAGGCATGAGAGGTGCGCGAAAACACAGCGATATAGGGGAAGGCATGAGAGGTGTGTGAAAACACAGCGATATAGGGGAAGGTATGAGAGATGCACGAAAACAGCGATATAGGTGAAGGAATGGGAGGTGCGCGAAAACAGGGCGATATAGGTGAAGGAATGGGAGGTGCGCGAAAACAGGGCCATATAGATGAAGTTATGAGAGGTATGCAAAGGCACGGCAAAATAGGGGATGCTACGGAATGTGCGCGAAAACACAGTGATATAGGGGAAGACAGGAGAGGTGCGCGAAAACACGGCGATATATGGGAATCTATGAGAGGTGAGCAAAAACACGGCGATACAGGGGAAGCTATGAGAGGTGAGCAATAACACAGCGATAAAGGTGAATCTATGCGATGTGCGCGAAAAGACAGCGATATAGGGAAAGGTATGAGAGGTGCACAAGGCACAGCGATATGGGGGATGCTATGGGAGGTGTGTGAATACATAGCATTATAGGGGACGTGATGAGATGTGCATGAAAAAGCAGCGATATTAGGGAAGGTATGAGAGGTGCACAAAAACACAGCGATATAGGAGAAGTTATGAGAGGTGTGTGAAAACACAGCGATATAGGTGAAGGAATGGGAGGTGCGCGAAAACAGGGCGAAATAGGGGAAGTTATGAGAGGTGCGCGAAGCCACAGCGATATAGGGGATGCTATGGGAGGTGCGCGAATACACAGCGATATAGGGGACGTTATGAGATGTGCATAACAATACGGCGATATAGGGGAAGTTATGACAAGTGCGCAAATACACTGCGATGTAGGCGAAGGTATGAGAGGTGTGCGAAAACACAGCGATATAGGGGAGGGTATGAGATGTGCATGAATACACGGCAATAGTCGGGAAACCATGAGAGGTGTGCGAAAACACAGCGATATATGGGAAGTTATGAGAGGTGCGCAAGGCACAGCGATATAGGAGAAGGTATGGAAGGTGCTCGAAAACAGGGTGATATAGATGAAGGCACAGCAGTATAGGGGATGCTATGGAAGGTGCATGAAAACACAATGGCATAGGGGAAGACATGAGAGGTGCGCGAAAACAAGGCAATATAGTGGAAGCTATGAGAGGTGAGCAATAACACAGCGATAAAGGTGAATCTATGGGATGTGCGCGAAAAGACATCGATATAGGAGAAGGTATGAGAGGTGTGCGAAAACACAGCGATCTAGGGGAAGTTATGCGATGTGCATGAATACACGGCGATATAGGGGACGGTATGAGATTTGCATGAATACACGGCGATATCGGGGAAGGTATGAGAGGTGCATGAAAACAGGGCGATACAAGGGAAGCTATCAGAGGTGAGCAATAACACAGCGATAAAGGTGAATCTATGGGATGTGCGCAAAAAGACATTGATATATTGGAAGGTATGAGAGGTGCGCAAGGCACAGCGAAATAGAGGGTGCTATGGGAGGTGCGTGAATACACAGTGATATAGGGGACGTGATGAGATGTGCATGAAAACACAGTGATATTAGGGAAGGTATGAGAGGTGCACAAAAACACAGCGATATAGTAGAAGTTATGAGAAGTGTGTGAAAACACAGTGATATAGGGGAAGGTATGAAAGGTGCACGAAAACACAGCGATATAGGGGAAGGAATGGGAGATGCACGAAAACAGGGCGATACAGGGAAAGGTATGAGAGATGCGAGAAAACACAGTGATATAGGGGACGCTATGGGACATGCGCGAAAACAGTGATATAGGGGAAGGTATGAGAGATGTGCGAGACAACGGCGATATAGGGGAAATTATGAGAGGTGCGCGAAAACTGGGCGATATAGGGAAAATTATGAGAGGTGCGCGAAAACACGACGATACGGGAGAATGTATCAGATGTGCGAGAAAACAGCGATATAGGTGAAGGAATGGGAGGTGCGCGAAAACAGGGCGATATAGGTGAAGATATGAGAGGTGCGTGAAGGCACAGCGAAATAGGGGATGTTATGGGAGGTGCGCGAATACACAGCGATATAGGGGATGTTATGAGATGTGCATAACAATACGGCGATATAGGGGAAGTTATGAGAGGTGTGCAAAAACACGGCGATGTCGGGGAAGCTATGAGAGGTGAGCAATAACACAGCGATAAAGGTGAATCTATGCGATGTGTGCGAAAAGACAGCGATATAGGGAAAGGTATGAGAGGTGTGTGAAAACACAGCGATATAGGGGACGGTATGAGAGGCGTGTGAAAACACAGCGATATAGGGGACGGTACGAGATGTGCATGAATACATGGCGATAGTCGGGAAACCATCAGAGTTGTGCGAAAACACAGCAATATAGTGGAATTTATGAGAGGTGCGTGAAAACAGGGCGATATAGAGGAAGTTATGAGAGGTGAGCAAAAATACGGCGATATAGGGGACGTTATGAGATGTGCATGAAAACAGGGCAATATAGGGGACGGTAGGAGAGGTGCACGGATGCACAGCGATATAGGGGATGCTATGGGAGGTGCGCGAAAACACAGTGATATAGGGGACGGTATGAGATGTGTATGAAAACACGGCGATATATGGGAAGCTATGAGAGGTGCGCGAAAACACGGCGATATATGGGAAAGTATGAGAGGAGCGCGAAAACTTGGCGTTACAGGCGAATGCATCAGAGGTGCGAGAAAACACAGCGATGTAGGGGAAGACATGAGAGGTGCGCGAAAACAGGGCAATATAGTGGAAGCTATGGGATGTGCGCAAAAACAGGGCGATGTAGGGGAAGGTAAGAGAGGTGCGCGAAA
Source organism: Mobula birostris (assembly GCF_030028105.1). Classification (NCBI taxonomy): domain Eukaryota; kingdom Metazoa; phylum Chordata; class Chondrichthyes; order Myliobatiformes; family Myliobatidae; genus Mobula; species Mobula birostris. The sequence continues at coordinate 20,488 of NW_027278401.1, read as the reverse complement.
GCACCGCGATATAGGGGACTCTATGGGACTTGCGCGAAAACACAGCGATATAGAGGAAGGTATGAGAGATGTGCGAGAACACGGCGATATAGGGGAAATTATGAGAGTAGCGCGAAAACACGGCGATACAGGAGAATGTATCAGATGTGCGAGAAAACACAGCGATATAGGGAAAGTAATGAGAGGAGCAAAAACATAGCGATCTCGGTGAAGACATGAGAGGTGCCTGAAAACACAGCGATATAGGGGACGGTATGAGAGGTGTGCAAAAACACAGCGATATAGGAGAAGTTAAGAGAGGTGCGTGAAAACACAGCAATATAGGGGAGGTATGAGAGGAGCAAGAAAACACAGTGATATCGGGGAAGGTATGGGAGGTGCGCGAAAACAGGGCGATATACGGGAATGTATGAGAGGTGCGCAAAGGCACAGTGATATAAGGGATGGTATGGGAGGGCGCAAATACACAGCGATATAGGAGACGTTATGAGATGTGCATGAAAACACATCAATATAGGGGAAGGTATGAGATGTGCGCAAAAATACATCGATATAGGGGAAGGTATGAGAGGTGCGCGAAAACAGCGATGTAGGCGAAGCTATGGGAGGTGCGCGAAAGCACAGCGTTATAGGGGAAGGTATGAAATGTGCATGAATACACGGCGATAGTCGGGAAGCCATTAGAGGTGTGCGAAAACACAGCGATATAGGGGAAGGTATGAGAGCTGCGTGAAAACACAGTGATATAGGGGAAGGTATGAGAGGTGCATGAAAATCTAGTGACATTGGGGACATTATGAGATGTGCATGAAAACACGGTGATATTGGGGAAGGTATGAGAGGTGTGCAAAAACACAGCGATATACGGGAATGCATCAGAGGTGCGCGAAGGCACAGTGATATAGGGGATGGTATGGGAGGTGCGCGAATACACAGCGATATAGGGGACGTTATGAGATGTGCGCAAAAATACATCGATATAAGGGAAGGTATGAGAGGTGCACGAAAACACAGCGATATAGGGAAAGTTATGAGATGTGCATGAATACACGGCGATAGTCGGGAAGCCATGAGAGGTGTGCGAAAATACAGCGATATAGGGAAAGGTATGAGAGGTGCGCGAAAAGACAGCGATATAGGGGAAGGTATGAGAAGTGCACGAAAACACAGCGATATCGGGGAAGGTATAGGAGCTGCGCGAAAACAGGGCAATATAAGGGAAGGTATGAGAGGTGCACTAAAACACAGCGATACAGGGTAAGGAATGGGAGGTGTGCGAAAACAGGGCAATATAGGGGAAGGTATGAGAGGTGCGCGAAGGCACACCATATACAGGATGCTATGGGAGGTGCGCGAAAACATAGCGATATAGGGAAAGGTATGAGAGGTGTGCGAGAATACAGCGATGTAGGGGAAATTGAGAGGTGCGTGACAACAAGGCGATACAGGGGAATGTATCAGAGGTGTGAGAAAACACAGCGATATAATGGAAGTAATGACAGGAGCGAAAACATAGCGATATAGGTGAAGGCATAAGAGGTGCGTGAAAATACAGTGATATAGGGGAAGCTATGAGAGGTGAGCAATAACACAGCGATAAAGATGAAGCTATGGGATGTGCGCAAAAAGACAGCGATATAGGGGAAGTTATGAGAGGTGCGCGAAAACACAGCGACGTGGGCGTAGCTATAGGAGGTGCGCGAAAGCACAGCGATATAAGGGACGGTATGAGATGTGCATGAATACACGGCAATATTGAGGAAGCCATGAGAGATGCGCGAAAACACAGCAATATAGGGGAAGGTATGAGAGGTGCACGAAAACACAACGATAAAAGGGAAGGTATGGGAGGTGCGCGAAAACAGGACGATATAGGGGAAGGTATGAGATGTGCGCGAAGGCACAGCGATATAGGGGATTCTATGGGAGGTGCGCGAATACACAGCAATATGGGGGATGTTATGAGATGTGATAAAATACACGGCGATATAGGGGAAGATATGAGAGGTGCGCAAAAATACAGCAATATATGAGAAGTTATGAGAGGTGAGTGAAAACACAGCGATACAGGGAAAGGTACGAGAGATGCGAGAAAACACAGTGATATAGGGGACGCTATGGGACGTGCGCGAAAACACAGTGATATAGGGGAAGGTATGAGAGATGTGCGAGACAACGGCGATATAGGGGAAATTATGAGAGGTGCGCGAAAACTGGGCGATATAGGGAAAATTATGAGAGGTGCGCGAAAACACGACGATACGGGAGAATGTATCAGATGTGCGAGAAAACAGCGATACAGGTGAAGGAATGGGAGATGCGCGAAAACAGGGCGATATAGGTGAAGATATGAGAGGTGCGCGAAGGCACAGCGAAATAGGGAATGTTATGGGAGGTGCGCGAATACACAGCGATATAGGGGATGTTATGAGATGTGCATAACAATACGGCGATATAGGGGAAGTTATGAGAGGTGTGCAAAAACACGGCGATGTAGGGGAAGCTATGAGAGGTGAGCAATAACACAGCGATAAAGGTGAATCTATGCGATGTGTGCGAAAAGACAGCGATATAGGGAAAGGTATGAGAGGTGTGTGAAAACACAGCGATATAGGGGACGGTATGAGAGGTGTGTCAAAACACAGCGATATAGGGGACGGTACGAGATGTGCATGAATACATGGCGATAGTCAGGAAACCATGAGAGTTGTGCGAAAACACAGCGATATAGGGGACGGTATGAGATGTGTATGAAAACACGGCGATATATGGGAAGCTATGAGAGGTGCGCGAAAACACGGCGATATATGGGAAAGTATGAGAGGTGCGCGAAAACTTGGCGTTACAGGCGAATGCATCAGAGGTGCGAGAAAACACAGCGATGTAGGGGAAGACATGAGAGGTGCGCGAAAACAGGGCAATATAGTGGAAGCTATGGGATGTGCGCAAAAACAGGGCGATGTAGGGGAAGGTAAGAGAGGTGCGCGAAAGCACAGTGATATACGGGACTCTATGGGACTTGCGCGAAAACACAGTGATATAGGGGAAGGTATGAGAGATGTGCGAGAACACGGAGATATAGGGGAAATTATGAGAGTAGCGCGAAAACACGGCGATACGGGAGAATGTATCAGACGTGCGAGAAAACACAGCGATATAGGGAAAGTAATGAGAGGAGCAAAAACATAGCGATCTTGGTGAAGACATGAGAGGTGCGTGAAAACACGGCAATATGGGGGAAGCTATGAGAGGTGAGCAAAAACACGGCGATACAGGGGAAGATATGAGAGCAATAACACAGCGATAAAGGTGAATCTGTGGGATGTGCGCGAAAAGAAAGCGATATAGGGGAAGCTATGAGAGGTGCGCAAGGCACAGCGATATAGGGGATGCTATGGGATGTGCGTGAATACACAGCGATATAGCGGACGTGATGAGATGTGCATGAAAACGCAGCGATATTAGGGAGGTTATGAGAGGTGCACAAAAACACAGCGATATAGGAGAAGTTATGAGAGCTGTGTGAAAACGCAGCGATATAGGGAAGGTATGAGAGGTGAACGAAAACACGGCGATACAGGGGAAGTTATGAGAGGTGCGCAATAATACAGCAATATAGGAGAAGTTATTAGAGGTGCGTGAAAACACAGCAATATAGGGGGAGGTATGAGAGGTACACGAAAACACAGCGATATAGGGGAAGGTATGGGAGGTGCTCAAAAGCAGGGTGATATAGGGGAAGTTATGAGAGGTGCGTGAAAACACAGCGATATAGGGGACGCAATGGGACGTTCGCGAAAACACAGTGATATAGGGGAAGGTATGAGAGGAATGCGAGAACACGGCGATATAGGGGAAATTATGAGAGGTGTGCGAAAACACGGCGATATGGGAGAATGTATCAGATGTGCGAGAAAACACAGCGATATAGGGGAAGTATTGAGAGGAGCGAAAACATAGCGATCTAGGTGAAGACATGAGAGGTGCACGAAAACATGGTGATATAGGGGAAGCTATGAGAGGTGCACAAGGCACAGCGATGTAGGGGATGCTATGGGAGGTGCGTGAATACACATCGATACGATATAGGGGACGTGATGATATGTGCATGAAAACGCAGCGATATAGGTGAAGGTATGAAAGGTGCACGAAAACACAGAGATATATACGGGAAGGAATTGGAGGTGCATGAATACACAGCGATATAGGGGACGTTATGACATGTGCATGAAAACACAGCCATATAGGGGAAGCTATGAGAGGTGCACGAAAACGCAGTAATATAAGGGAAGGTATAGAAGGTGCGCGAAAACAGGGCAATATAGGGGAAGGTATGAGAGGTGCACGAATACGCAGCGATATAAGGGATGCTATGGGAGTGCGCGAAAATACAGCGATATAGGAGACGGTATGAGATGTGCATAAAAACATGGCGATATAGGAGGAGGTATGAGAGGTGCGCGTAAACACGGCGATATAGGGGAAAGAATGAGAGGTATGCGAAAACTTGGCGTTACAGGGGAATGCATCAGAGGTGCCAGAAAACACAGCGATGTAGTGGAATACATGAGAGGTGCGCGAAAACAGGGCAATATAGTGGAAACTATGGGATGTGCATGAAAACAGGAAAACGGCGATACAGGGGAAGCTATGAGAGGTGAGCAATAACACAGCGATAGAGGTGAATCTATGGGATGTGCGCGAAAAGACGGCGATATAGGGGAAGGAATGAGAGGTGCGCAAGGCACAGTGATATAGGGGATGCTATGGGAGGAGCGCGAATACACAGCGATATTGGGGACGTGATGAGATGTGCATGAAAACTCAGCGATATTAGGGAAGGTATGGGAGGTGCGCAAAAACACAGTGATATAGGAGAAGTTATGAGAAGTGTTTGAAAATACAGCGATATAGGGGAAGGTATGACAGGTGCACGAAAACACAGCGATATAGGGGAAGAAATCGGAGGTGCACGAAAACAGGGCGATATAGGGGAAGGTATGAGAGGTGCGCAAAGGCACAGCGATATAGGGGATGATATGGGAGGTGTGCGAATACACAGCGATATAGGGGACATTATGAGATGTGCATAAAAATACAGCGATATAGGGGAAGTTATGAGAGGTGCGCAAAGATACAGCAATACAGGAGAAGTTATGAGAGGTGTGTGAAAACACAGCGATATAGGGGGAGTTATGAGAGGTACACGAAAACACAGCGATATCGGGGAAGGTATGGGAGGTGCTCTTAAGCAGGGCGATATAGAGGAAGGTATGAGAGGTGTGCGAAGGCACAGCATTATAGAGGAGGCTATGAGAGGTGCGCGAAGGCACAGCGATATAGGGGAAGACATGAGAGCTGCGCAGAAACAGGGCAATATAGTGGAACCTGTGGGATGTGCACAAAACCACGGCAATACAGAGGAATGTATCAGAGGTGCAAGAAAACACAGCGATATAGGGGACGCTATGGGACATGCGCAAAAAAACAGTGATATAGGGGAAGGTATGAGAGGTGTGCGAGAACACGGCGATATAAGGGAAATTGTAAGAGGTGCGCGAAAACATGGCAATACAGGAGAATGTATCAGAGGTGCAAGAAAACACAGCGATATAGGGGAAGTAATGATAGGAGCGAAAACATGGCGATATAGGTGAAGACATGCGAGGTGCACGAAAACACGGCGATATAGGGTAAGCTATGAGAGGTGAGCAATAACACAGCGATCAAGGTGAAGCTAAGGATGTGCGCAAAAACAGCGATATAGGGGAAGTTATGAGATGTGCGAAAAAATACATCGATATAGGGGAAGGTATGAGAGCTGCGTGAAAACATAGTGATATAGGTGAAGGTATGAGAGGAGCGCGAAAACAGGGCGATATAGGGGAAGTTATGAGAGGTGCGTGAAAACCCAGCGACATTGGGGACGTTATGAGATGTGCATGAAAACACGGTGATATTGGGGAAGGTATGAGCGGTGTGCAAAAACACAGCGATATAGGAGAAGGTATGAGAGGTGCACGAAGGCACAGCGTTATAGGGGATGCTATGGGAGGTGCGCGAAAACACAGCGATATAGGGGAAATTATGAGAAGTGTGTGAAAACACAGCGATATAGGGGAAGGTATGACAGGTGCACGAAAACACAGCGATATAGGGGAAGGAATCAGAAGTGCGCGAAAACAGGGCGCTATAGGGGAAGGTATGAGAGGTGTGCGAAGGCACAGCGATATAGGGGATGCTATGGGAGGTGCGCGAATACACAGCGATATAGGGGACATTATGAGATGTGCATAAAAACACGGCGATATAGGGGAAGTTATGAGAGGTGCGCAAAAATACTGCAATGTAGGAGAATTTATGAGAGGTGAGTGAAAACGCAGCGATATAGGGGGAGTTATGAGAGTTGCGCAAGGCAAAGCGATATAGGGGATGCTATGGGAGGAGCGCCAATACACAGCGATATAGGGGACGTGATGAGATGTGCATGAAAACTCAGCGATATTAGGGAAGGTATGAGAGGAGCGCAAAAACACAGTGATATAGGAGAAGTTATTAGAAGTGTGTGAAAACACAGCGATATAGGGGGAGTTATGAGAGGTACACGAAAACACAGCGATATAGGGGAAGGTATGGGAGGTGCTCTTAAGCAGGGCGATATAGAGGAAGGTATGAGAGGAGTGCGAAGGCACAGTAATATACAGGAGGCTATGGGAGGTGCGCGAAGGCACAGCGATATAGGGCAAGACATGAGAGCTGAGTAGAAACAGGGCAATATAGTGGAACCTGCGGGATGTGCGCGAAACCATGGCGATACAGAGGAATGTATCAGAGGTGCGAGAAAACAAAGCGATATAGGGGACGCTATGGGACATGCGCAAAAAAACAGTGATATAGGGGAAGGTATGAGAGGTGTGCGAGAACACGGCGATATAGGGGAAATTGTAAGAGGTGCGCGAAAACATGGCAATACAGTAGAATGTATCAGAGGTGCGAGAAAACACAGCGATATAGGGGAAGTAATGATAGGAGCGAAAACATAGCGATATAGGTGAAGACATGGGAGGTGCGCGAAAACAGGGCAATCTAGGTGAAGGAATGGGAGGTGCGTGAAAACAGGGAGATATAGGGGAAGGTATGAGAGGTGCGCGAAGGCTCAGCGATATAGGGGACGTTATGAGAGGTGAGCAATAACACAGCGATAAATGTGAATCTATGGGATGTGCGCGAAAAGACAGCGATATAGGGGAAGGTATGAGAGGTGCGCAAGGCACAGCGATATAGGGGGAGGTATGAGAGGTGAACGAAAACACAGCGATATAGGGGAAGGTATGAGAGGTGCATGAAGGCACAGCGTTATAGGGGATGCTATGGGAGGTGCGCGAAAACACAGCGATATAGGGGAAGTTATGAGATGTGCATGAAGGCACAGCGTTATAGGGGATGCTATGGGAGGTGCGCGAAAACACGGCAATATAGGGGAAGTTATGAGAGGTAATCAAAAATACTGCAATGCAGGAGAAGTTATGAGAGGTGCGTGAAAACACAGCGATATAAGGGGAGGTATGAGAGGTGCGTGAAAACACAGCAATATAGGTGATGGTATGGGAGGTGCACGAAAACAGTGATATAGCGGAAGACATGAGAGGTGCGCAAAAACAGGGCAATATAGTGGAACCTATGGGATGTGCGCGAAAACACGGCGATACAGGGGAAAGTATCAGAGGTGCGAGAAAACACAGCGATATAGGGGACGCTATGGGACATGCGCAAAAACACGGCGATACAGGGGAAGATATGAGAGGTGAGCAATACCACAGCGATAGAGGTGAATCTATGGGATGTGCGCGAAAACACGGCGATACAGGGGAATGTATCAGAGGTGCGAGAAAACACAGCGATATAGGGGACGCTATGGGTCATGCGCAAAAAAACAGTGATATAGGGGAAGGTATGAGAGGTGTGCGAGAACACGGCGATATAGGGGAAATTGTAAGAGGTGCGGGAAAACATGGCAATAAAGGAGAATGTATCAGAGGTGCGAGAAAACACAGCGATATAGGGGAAATAATGAGAGGAGCGAAAACATAGCGATCTAGGTGAAGACATGAGAGGTGCGCGAAAACACGGCGATATAGGGTAAGCTATGAGAGGTGAGCAATAACACAGCGATCAAGGTGAAGCTATGGGATGTGAATGCGAAAACAGCGATGTAGGCGAAGCTATGGGAGGTGCGCGAAAACAAAGCGATATAGGGGACGGTATGGGATGTGCTTGAATACACGGCGATATTGGGGAAGCCATGAGAGGTGCCTGAAAACACAGCGATATAGGGGAAGGTATGAGAGGTGTGCAAAATCACAGCGATATAGGAGAAGTTAAGAGAGGTGCGTGAAAACACAGCGATATAGGGGAAGGTATGAGAAGTGTGTGAAAACGCAGCGATATGGGGAAGGTATGACAGGTGCACGAAAACACAGCGATATAGGGGAAGGTATGAGAGGTGCGCAAGGCACAGCGATATAGGGGGCGGTATGAGAGGTGAACGAAAACACAGCGATATAGGGGAAGGTATGAGAGGTGCATGAAGGCACAGCGTTATAGGGGATGCTATGGGAGGTGCGCGAAAACACAGCGATATAGGGGAAGTTATGAGATGTGCATAAAAACACGGTAATATAGGGGAAGTTATGAGAGGTAATCAAAAATACAGCAATGCAGGAGAAGTTATGAGAGGTGCGTGAAAACACAGCGATATAAGGGGAGGTATGAGAGGTGCGTGAAAACACAGCAATATAGGTGATGGTATGGGAGGTGCACGAAAACACAGTGATATAGCGGAAGACATGAGAGGTGCGCAAAAACAGGGCAATATAGTGGAACCTATGGGATGTGCGCGAAAACACGGCGATACAGGGGAAAGTATCAGAGGTGCGAGAAAACACAGCGATATAGGGGACGCTATGGGACATGCGCAAAAACACGGCGATACAGGGGAAGATATGAGAGGTGAGCAATAACACAGCGATAGAGGTGAATCTATGGGATGTGCGCGAAAACACGGCGATACAGGGGAATGTATCAGAGGTGCGAGAAAACACAGCGATATAGGGGACGCTATGGGTCATGCGCAAAAAAACAGTGATATAGGGGAAGGTATGAGAGGTGTGCGAGAACACGGCGATATAGGGGAAATTGTAAGAGGTGCGGGAAAACATGGCAATAAAGGAGAATGTATCAGAGGTGCGAGAAAACACAGCGATATAGGGGAAGTAATGAGAGGAGCGAAAACATAGCGATCTAGGTGAAGACATGAGAGGTGCGCGAAAACACGGCGATATAGGGTAAGCTATGAGAGGTGAGCAATAACACAGCGATCAAGGTGAAGCTATGGGATGTGAATGCGAAAACAGCGATGTAGGCGAAGCTATGGGAGGTGCGCGAAAACAAAGCGATATAGGGGACGGTATGGGATGTGCTTGAATACACGGCGATATTGGGGAAGCCATGAGAGGTGCCTGAAAACACAGCGATATAGGGGAAGGTATGAGAGGTGTGCAAAATCACAGCGATATAGGAGAAGTTAAGAGAGGTGCGTGAAAACACAGCGATATAGGGGAAGGTACGAGAAGTGTGTGAAAACACAGCGATATGGGGAAGGTATGACAGGTGCACGAAAACACAGCGATATAGGGGAAGGAATCGGAAGTGCGCGAAAACAGGGCGCTATAGGGGAAGGTATGAGAGGTGCGCGAAGGCACAGTGATATAGGGGATGCTATGGGAGGTGCGCGAATACACAGCGATATAGGGGACATTATGAGATGTGCATAAAAACACGGCGATATAGGGGAAGTTATGAGAGGTGCGCAAAAATACAGCAATGTAGGAGAATTTATGAGAGGTGCGTGAAAACGCAGCGATATAGGGGGAGTTATGAGAGGTACACGAAAACACAGCGATATTGGGGAAGGTATGGGAGGTGCTCGAAAGCAGGGCGATATAGGGGAAGTTATGAGAGGTGCTCGAAGGCACCGCGATACAGGACAAGACATGAGAGCTGCGCAGAAACAGGGCATTATAGTGGAACCTGTGGGATGTGCGCGAAACCACGGCGATACAGAGGAATGTATCAGAGGTGCGAGAAAACACAGCGTTATAGGGGACTCTATGGGACATGCGCAAAAACACAGCGATATAGGGGAAGGTATGAGAAGTGTGTGAAAACGCAGCGATATGGGGAAGGTATGACAGGTGCACGAAAACACAGCGATATAGGGGAAGGTATGAGAGGTGCGCAAGGCACAGCGATATAGGGGGCGGTATGAGAGGTGAACGAAAACACAGCGATATAGGGGAAGGTATGAGAGGTGCATGAAGGCACAGCGTTATAGGGGATGCTATGGGAGGTGCGCGAAAACACAGCGATATAGGGGAAGTTATGAGATGTGCATAAAAACATGGCAATATAGGGGAAGTTATGAGAGGTAATCAAAAATACAGCAATGCAGGAGAAGTTATGAGAGGTGCGTGAAAACACAGCGATATAAGGGGAGGTATGAGAGGTGCGTGAAAACACAGCAATATAGGTGATGGTATGGGAGGTGCACGAAAACACAGTGATATAGCGGAAGACATGAGAGGTGCGCAAAAACAGGGCAATATAGTGGAACCTATGGGACGTGCGCGAAAACACGGCGATACAGGGGAAATTATCAGAGGTGCGAGAAAACACAGCGATATAGGGGACGCTATGGGACATGCGCAAAAACACGGCGATACAGGGGAAGATATGAGAGGTGAGCAATAACACAGCGATAGAGGTGAATCTATGGGATGTGCGCGAAAACACGGCGATACAGGGGAATGTATCAGAGGTGCGAGAAAACACAGCGATATAGGGGACGCTATGGGTCATGCGCAAAAAAAACAGTGATATAGGGGAAGGTATGAGAGGTGTGCGAGAACACGGCGATATAGGGGAAATTGTAAGAGGTGCGGGAAAACATGGCAATAAAGGAGAATGTATCAGAGGTGCGAGAAAACACAGCGATATAGGGGAAGTAATGAGAGGAGCGAAAACATAGCGATCTAGGTGAAGACATGAGAGGTGCGCGAAAACACGGCGATATAGGGTAAGCTATGAGAGGTGAGCAATAACACAGCGATCAAGGTGAAGCTATGGGATGTGAATGCGAAAACAGCTATGTAGGCGAAGCTATGGGAGGTGCGCGAAAACAAAGCGATATAGGGGACGGTATGGGATGTGCTTGAATACACAGCGATATTGGGGAAGCCATGAGAGGTGCCTGAAAACACAGCGATATAGGGGAAGGTATGAGAGGTGTGCAAAATCACAGCGATATAGGAGAAGTTAAGAGAGGTGCGTGAAAACACAGCGATATAGGGGAAGGTACGAGAAGTGTGTGAAAACACAGCGATATGGGGAAGGTATGACAGGTGCACGAAAACACAGCGATATAGGGGAAGGAATCGGAAGTGCGCGAAAACAGGGCGCTATAGGGGAAGGTATGAGAGGTGCGCGAAGGCACAGCGATATAGGAGATGCTATGGGAGGTGCGCGAATACACAGCGATATAGGGGACATTATGAGATGTGCATAAAAACACGGCGATATAGGGGAAGTTATGAGAGGTGCGCAAAAATACAGCAATGTAGGAGAATTTATGAGAGGTGCGTGAAAACGCAGCGATATAGGGGGAGTTATGAGAGGTACACGAAAACACAGCGATATTGGGGAAGGTATGGGAGGTGCTCGAAAGCAGGGCGATATAGGGGAAGTTATGAGAGGTGCTCGAAGGCACCGCGATACAGGACAAGACATGAGAGCTGCGCAGAAACAGGGCATTATAGTGGAACCTGTGGGATGTGCGCGAAACCACGGCGATACAGAGGAATGTATCAGAGGTGCGAGAAAACACAGCGTTATAGGGGACTCTATGGGACATGCGCAAAAAAACAGTGATATAGGGGAAGGTATGAGAGGTGTGCGAGAACACGGCGATATAGGGGAAATTGTAAGAGGTGCGCGAAAACATGGCAATACAGGAGATTGTATCAGAGGTGCGAGAAAACACAGCGATATCGGGGAAGACATGAGAGGTGCACGAAAACAGGGTAATATAGTGGAAGGTATGGGATGTGCGCGAAAACAGGGCCATATAGGGGAAGGTATGAGAGGTGCGCGAGAACACGGTGATATAGGGTCAATAATGAGAGGTGTGCGAAAACACAGCGATACGGGAGAATGTAGCAATTGTGCAAGAAAACACAGCGATATAGGGGAAGTATTGAGAGGAGCGAAAACATAGCGATCTAGGTGAAGACATGAGAGGTGAGCAAAAACACGGCGATACAGGGGAGGCTATGAGAGGTGAGCAATAATACAGCGATAAAACTGAATCTATGGGACGTACGCGAAAAGACAGCGATATAAGGGAAACTATGAGAGGTGCGCAAGGCACAGCGATATAGGGGATGCTATGGGAGGTGCGCGAATACACAGCAATACAGGGGACGTGATGAGATGTGCATGAAAACTCAGCGATATTAGGGAAGGTATGAGAGGTGCACAAAAACTCAGTGATATAGGAGAAGTTATGAGAGGTGTGTGAAAACACAGCGATATAGGGGAAGGAATCGGAGGTGCGCGAAAACTGTGCGATATAGCGGAAGGTATGAGAGGTTCGTGAAGGCACAGCAATACAGGAGAAGTTATGAGAGGTGCGTGAAAACACAGCCATATAAGAGGAGGTATGAGAGGTGCTCGAAAACAGGGTGATATAGGGAAAGGTATGAGAGGTGTGCGAAGGCACAGCAATATAGGGGATGGTATGGGAGGTGCACGAAAACACAGTGATATAGGGGAAGACATGAGAGGTGCGTGAAAACACAGCAATATAGCGGACCCTATTGGACGTGCGTGAAAACACAGTGATATAGGGGAAGATATGAGAGGTGTGCGAGACAACGGCGATATAGGTGAAATTATGAGAGTTGAGCGAAAACACGTTGATACAGGGAACAGTAACAGAAGTGCGAGAACACAGAGCGATATAGGGGAAGTAATGAGAGGAGCGGAAACACAGCGATATGGGTGAAGACATGAGAAGTGCGCGAAAACACGACGATACAGGGGAAGCTATGAGAGGTAAGCAATAACACAGCGATAAAGTTGAAGTTATGGGATGTGCGCGAAAACAGGGCGATATAGGGGAAGGTATGAGCGGTGCGTGACGGCACAGTGATATAGGGATTGCTATGGGAGGTGCGTGGATACTCAGAGATATAGGAGACGTTATGAGATGTGCATGAAAACACGGCGATATAGGGGACAGTATGGGAAGTGTGCGAAAACAGGGCGACATAGGGGAAGGTATGAGAGGTGCGCGAAGGCACAGCGATATAGGGGATGCTATGGCAGGTGCGCGAATACACAGCGATATACGGGACGTTAAGAGATGTGCATTAAAACACGGCGATATTGGGGAAGCCATTAGAGGTGTGCAAAAATACGGCGATATAGGAGAAATTATGAGAGGTGCGTGAAAACACAGCGATATAAGGGAAGGAATGAGAGGTGCACGAAAACACAGCGATATTGGGGAAGGTATGGGAGGTGCGCGAAAACAGTGCGATATAGGGGAAGTTATGAGAGGTGCGCGAAGGCACAGCGATATAGTGGATGCTATGAGAGGTGCGTGAAAATACAGTGATATAGGGGAAGACATGAGAGGTGCGCAAAATCAGGGCAATATAGTGGAACCTATGGGACGTGCACGAAACCACGGTGATACAGTGGAATGTATCAGAGGTGCGAGAAAACACAGCGATATAGGGGACGCTATGGGACATGCGCCAATAAACAGTGATATAGGGTAAGGTATGAGAGGTGTGCGAGAACACGGCGATATTGGGGAAATTATGAGAGGTGTGCGAAAACACGGCGATACGGGAGAATGTATCAGATGTGCGAGAAAACACAGCGATATAGGGGAAGTATTGAGAGGAGCGAAAACATAGCGATCTATGTGAAGACATGAGAGGTGCGCAAAAACACGGCGATATAGGGGAAGGTATGAGAGGTGAGCAAAAACACGGCGATACAGGGGGAGCTATGAGAGGTGAGCAATAGCACAGCGATAAAGGTGAATCTATGGGATGTGCGTGAAAAGACAGCGATATAGGGGAAGCTATGAGAGGTGCGCAAGGCACAGCGATATTGGGGATGCTATGGGAGGTGTGTGAATACACAGCGATATAGGGGACGTGATGAGATGTGCATGAAAACGCAGCGATATTAGTGAAGGTATCAGAGGTGCACAAAAACACAGCGATATAGGAGAAGTTATGAGAGGTGTGCGAAAAAACAGCGATATAGCGGAAGATATGAAACGTGCACGAAAACAGAGAGATATATTCGGGAAGGAGTGGGAGGTGCACAAATACACAGCGATATAGGGGACGCAATGGGACATGCGCAAAAAACAGCGAAATAGGGGAAGGTATGAGAGGTGTGCGAGAACACGGCGATATAGGGGAAATTGTAAGAGCTGCGCGAAAACATGCAATACAAGAGAATGTATCAGAGGTGCGAGAAAACACAGCGATATAGGGGAAGTAATGATAGGAGCAAAAACATAACGATATACGTGAAGACATGCGAGATGCGCGAAAACACGTTGATATAGGGTAAGCTATGAGAGGTGAGCAATAACAAAGCGATCAAGGTGAAGCTATGGGAGGTGCGCCAAAACACAGCGATATAGGGGACGGTATGAGATGTGCATGAATACACAGCGATATTGGGGAAGGTATGAGAGGTGTGCAAAAACACAGCGATATAGGAGAATTTAAGAGAGGTGCGTGAAAACACAGCGTTATAGGAGAAGGTATGAGAGGTTCAGGAAGGCACAGCGATATAGGGGATGCTATGGGAGGTGCGCGAAAACACAGCGATATAGGAGACAATATGAGATGTGCATAAAAACATGGCGATATAAGGGGAGGTATGAGAGGTTCGCGTAAAGACGGCGAAATAGGGGAAAGTATGAGAGGTGCGCGAAAACTTGGCGTTACAGGGGAATGCATCAGAGGTGCCAGAAAACACAGCGATGTAGTGGAATACATGAGAGGTGCGCGAAAACAGGGCAATATAGTGGAAGCTATGCGATGTGCACAAAAACAGGGCGATATAGGGGAAGATATGAGAGGTGCGCGAAAACACGGCGATATAGGGGAAGGTATGAGAGGTGCGCAAAAACACAGCGATGTAGGCGAAACCATGGGAGGTGCACGGGAAACAGGGCGATATAGGGGAAGGTATGAGCGATGTGCGAAGGCACAGCGATATAGGGGAAGCTATGGGAGGTGCGTGATTACACAGAGATATAGGAGACGTTATGAGATGTGCATGAAAACACGGCGATATTGGGGAAGCCATGAGAGGTGTGCGAAAATACAGCGATATAGGGGACGGTATGGGAGGTGTACGAAAACAGGGTGACATAGGGGAAGGTATGAGAGGTGCGCGAAGGCACAGTGATATAGAGGATGCTATGGCAGTTGCGCGAATACACAGCGATATATGGGATGTTAAGAGATGTGCATGAAAACGCGGCGATATTGGAGAAGCCATGAGAGGTGTGCAAAAATACGGCGATATGGGAGAAATTATGAGAGGTGCGTGAAAACACAGCGATATAGGGGGAGGTATGAGAGGTGCATAAAAACACAGCAATATAGGGGAAGGTATGAAAGGTGCGCGAAAACAGGGCGGTATAGGGGAAGTTATGAGAGGTGCGCGAAGGCACAGCGATATAGTGGATGCTATGAGAGGTGCGTGAAAATACAGTGATATAGGGGAAGACATGAGAGGTGCGCAAAAACAGGGCAATATAGTGGAACCTATGGGACGTGCACGAAACCACGGTGATACAGTGGAATATATCAGAGGTGCGAGAAAACACAGCGATATAGGGGACGCTATGGGACATGCGCCAATAAACAGTGATATAGGGTAAGGTATGAGAGGTGTGCGAGAACACGGCGATATTGGGGAAATTATGAGAGGTGTGCGAAAACACGGCGATACGGGAGAATGTATCAGATGTGCGAGAAAACACAGCGACATAGGGGAAGTATTGAGAGGAGCGAAAACATAGCGATCTATGTGAAGACATGAGAGGTGCGCAAAAACACGGCGATATAGGGGAAGCTATGAGAGGTGAGCAAAAACACGGCGATACACAGGGGGAGCTATGAGAGGTGAGAAATAACATAGCGATAAAGGTGAATCTATGGGATGTGCGTGAAAAGACAGCGATATAGGGGGAAGCTATGAGAGGTGCGCAAGGCACAGCGATATTGGGGATGCTATGGGAGGTGTGTGAATACACAGCGATATAGGGGACGTGATGAGATGTGCATGAAAACGCAGCGATATTAGTGAAGGTATCAGAGGTGCACAAAAACACAGCGATATAGGAGAAGTTATGAGAGGTGTGCGAAAAAACAGCGATATAGCGGAAGATATGAAACGTGCCACGAAAACAGAGAGATATATTCGGGAAGGACTGGGAGGTGCACAAATACACAGCGATATAGGGGACGCAATGGGACATGCGCAAAAAACAGCGAAATAGGGGAAGGTATGAGAGGTGTGCGAGAACACGGCGATATAGGGGAAATTGTAAGAGCTGCACGAAAACATGCAATACAAGAGAATGTATCAGAGGTGCGAGAAAACACAGCGATATAGGGGAAGTAATGATAGGAGCAAAAACATAACGATATACGTGAAGACATGCGAGATGCGCGAAAACACGGTGATATAGGGTAAGCTATGAGAGGTGAGCAATAACAAAGCGATCAAGGTGAAGCTATGGGAGGTGCGCCAAAACACAGCGATATAGGGGACGGTATGAGATGTGCATGAATACACAGCGATATTGGGGAAGGTATGAGAGGTGTGCAAAAACACAGCGATATAGGAGAATTTAAGAGAGGTGCGTGAAAACACAGCGTTATAGGAGAAGGTATGAGAGGTTCAGGAAGGCACAGCGATATAGGGGATGCTATGGGAGGTGCGCGAAAACACAGCGATATAGGGAGACAATATGAGATGTGCATAAAAAACATGGCGATATAGGGGGAGGTATGAGAGGTTCGCGTAAAGACGGCGAAATAGGGGAAAGTATGAGAGGTGCGCGAAAACTTGGCGTTACAGGGGAATGCATTAGAGGTGCCAGAAAACACAGCGATGTAGTGGAATACATGAGAGGTGCGCGAAAACAGGGCAATATAGTGGAAGCTATGCGATGTGCACAAAAACAGGGCGATATAGGGGAAGCTATGAGAGGTGCGCGAAAACACGGCGATATAGGGGGAAGGTATGAGAGGTGCGCAAAAACACAGCGATGTAGGCGAAACCATGGGAGGTGCACGGGAAACAGGGCGATATAGGGGAAGGTATGAGCGATGTGCGAAGGCACAGCGATATAGGGGAAGCTATGGGAGGTGCGTGATTACACAGAGATATAGGAGACGTTATGAGATGTGCATGAAAACACGGCGATATTGGGGAAGCCATGAGAGGTGTGCGAAAATACAGCGATATAGGGGACGGTATGGGAGGTGTACGAAAACAGGGTGACATAGGGGAAGGTATGAGAGGTGCGCGAAGGCACAGTGATATAGAGGATGCTATGGCAGTTGCGCGAATACACAGCGATATATGGGATGTTAAGAGATGTGCATGAAAACGCGGCGATATTGGAGAAAGCCATGAGAGGTGTGCAAAAATACGGCGATATGGGAGAAATTATGAGAGGTGCGTGAAAACACAGCGATATAGGGGGAGGTATGAGAGGTGCATAAAACACAGCAATATAGGGGAAGGTATGAAAGGTGCGCGAAAACAGGGCGGTATAGGGGAAGGTATGAGAGGTGAGAGAAGGCACAACAATATAAGGGATGCTATGGGAGGTGCGCGAATACACAGCGATATAGGGGACGTTATGAGATGTGCATAAAAACACGGCAATATAGGGGAAGGTATAAGAACTGCGAAAAAATACAGCGAATTAGGAGAATTTATGAGAGGTGCCGTGAAAACACAGCGATATAAGGGAAGGCATGAGAGGTGCACGAAAACACAGCGATATTGGGGAAGGTATGGGAGGTGCGTGAAAACAGGGCGATATAGGGGTGAAGCTGTCAGATGTGCGCGAAGGGACAGCGATATAGGGGATGCTATGAGAGGTGCGCGCGAAAACACCGTGATATAGGGGAAGACATGAGAGCTGCGCAAAAACAGGGCAATATAGTGGAACCTATGGGATGTGCGCGAAACCACAGCGATACAGGGGAATGTATCAGAAGTGCGAGAAAACACAGCGATATAGGGGGCGCTATGGGAAATGTGCAAAAAAACAGTGATACAGGGGAAGGTATGAGAGGTGTGCGAGAATACGGCGATATAGGGGAAATTGTAAGAGGTGCGCGAAAACATGGCAATACAGGAGAATGTATCAGAGGTGCGAGAAAACACAGCGATATAGGGGAAGTAATGATAGGAGCGAAAACATAGCGATATAGGTGAAGACATGCGAGGTGCGCAAAAACATGGCGATATAAGGTAAGCTATTCTAGGTATGCAATAACACAGCGATCAAGGTGAAGCTATGGGATGTGCGCGAAAACAGCGATGTAGGCGAAGCTATGGGATGTGCGCGAAAACACAGCGATATAGGGGACTGTATGAAATGTGCATGAATACACGGCGATATTGGGGAAGCCATGAGAGGTGCCTGAAACACAGCGATATAGGGGACGGTATGAGAGGTGTGCAAAAACACAGCGATATAGGAGAAGTTAAGAGAGGTGCGTGAAAACACAGCAATATAGGGGAGGGTATGAGAAGTGTGTGAAAACACAGCGATATGGGGAAGGTATGAGAGCTGCGTGAAAAACACAGTGATATAGGGGAAGGTATGAGAGGTGCATGAAAATCTAGTGACATTGGGGACGTTATGAGATGTGCATGAAACCACGGTGAATTCAGTGGGAAGGTATGAGAGGTGTGCAAAAACACAGCGGTAAACAGGAATGCAAGAGAGGTGCGCGAAGGCACAGTGATATAGGGCATGGCATGGGCAGCTGCGCGAATTCATAGCGATATAGGGGAAGGTATGAGATGTGCGCAAAAAATACATCGAAATAGGGTAAGGTATGAGAGGTGCACACGAAAACAGCGATGTAGGCGAAGCTATGGGAGGTGCGCGAAAACACAGTAATATAGGGGAAGAGTATGAGACGAGCGCGAAAACAGGGCGATATAGGGGAAGTTATGAGAGGTGCGTGAAAACCCAGCGACATTGGGGACATCATGAGATATGCATGAAAACATGGCTGATATTGGGGAAGGTATGAGAGGTGTGCAAAAACACAGCGATATACGGGAATGCATGAGAGGTGCGCGAAGGCACAGTGATATAGGGGATGGTATGGGAGGTGCGCGAATACACAGCGATATAGGGGACGTTATGAGATGTGCGCAAAAAATACATCGATATAAGGGAAGGTATGAGAGGTGCGCGAAAACACAGCGATATAGGGAAAGGTATGAGAGGTGCGTGAAAAGACAGCGATATAGGGGAAGGTATGAGAGGGTGCACGAAAACACAGCGATATCGGGGAAGGTATAGGAGCTGCGCGAAAACAGGGCAATATAAGGGAAGGTATGAGAGGTGCACTAAAACACAGCGATACAGGGTAAGGAATGGGAGGTGTGCGAAAACAGGGCAATATAGGGGAATGTATGAGTGGTGCGCGAAGGCACACGATATACAGGATGCTATGGGAGGTGTGCGCGAAAACATAGCGATATAGGGAAAGGTATGAGAGGTGTGCGAGAATACAGCGATGTAGGGGAAATTGAGAGGTGCGTGACAACAAGGCGATACAGGGGAATGTATCAGAGGTGTGAGAAAACACAGCGATATAATGGAAGTAATGACAGGAGCGAAAACATAGCGATATAGGTGAAGGCATAAGAGGTGCGTGAAAATACAGCTGATATAGGGGAAGCTATGAGAGGTGAGCAATAACACAGCGATAAAGATGAAGCTATGGGATGTGCGCAAAAAGACAGCGATATAGGGGAAGGTATGAGAGGTGCGCGAAAACACAGCGATATAAGGGACGGTATGAGATGTGCATGAATACACCGCAATATTGGGGAGCCCATGAGAGATGCGCGAAAAAACAGCAATATAGGGGAAGGTATGAGAGGTGCACTGAAAACACAACGATAAAAGGGAAGGCTATGGGAGGTGCGCGAAAACAGGACGATATAGGGGAAGGTATGAGATGTGCGCGAAGGCACAGCGATATAGGGGATTCTATGGGAGGTGCGCGAATACACAGCAATATGGGGGACGTTATGATCATCATTCAAGCACCCAATT